>NW_026057577.1:108385043-108518305 GCF_023721935.1 Panthera uncia | reverse complement strand
ATATGGTTTCACTCTTATGTGGATCCTGAGAAACATAACAGAAACCCATGGGGGAGGGGAAGGAAAGAAGAAAAAAAAAAAAAAAGAGGTTAGAGTGGGAGAGAGCCAAAGCATAAGAGACTGTTAAAAACTGAGAACAAACTGAGGGTTGATGGGGGGTGGGAGGGAGGGCAGGGTGGGTGATGGGTATTGAGGAGGGCACCTTTTGGGATGAGCACTGGGTGTTGTATGGAAACCAATTTGACAGTAAATTTCATATATTAAAAAATAAAAAAAAATAAATGAAAAAAGTAAATAAATGCCTTGTTACTAAAACAAGAGTGAAAATACATGCTTTTGGATCAGTTGAAGCTTAAAAGAAAACCTGAAGGGCAGAAAATAAAAGTTATCTTTAAGATAGCTGAAAATGATAAGAAACAAATTATCTTAAAGTAGTCTAATAAAATTATCTTAAAGTAGTCAAATAAAATATAAAAACTTTTAATGGAAATGATTTGCAAATGAGACAGAAAGAGGAAGGGAAAGTCACAAAATCAGAAAGGAGAATAGGAAAAGTTTAGCTGGCAGGTATGTTGGAGTTGTGCATAGCAGAGAGCTGATTATGTGCCAGTTTCCTGTTCATTTATGCCATACTGATAGCTTGAAATGTATCATGGTACTTACACCAAAAATTGGTAAAAGCTACAAGCTGGTATTAATTTTAGAGATGTAGTTTACCATCATACTACTAGCTAAAGCAGAATCTTTAAAAAATTGTTAATAACTTTATCAATAATTTTGAAAAAAAGTTATCAAAGAAATTGAAAACCTAGATTGTTTTCTAGAAAACTAGATAACCAAAGCCTATTTGAACAAGTAAGCAATAGAAACTGAGTGTGTATACTCATGTCCCTCCACAGCAGATCACAAACCTGCACAGATGTCCTGTCAACTCTTACTAACATTTCAGAAATAAAGTAAGCTACCCAACCGATTTTATGTGACTTATATAACCTTGATGCCAAACAAGAAAAGAACAGTATAGTAAAAGAACATTAATGATCAATATCTGCTAGGAACCCAGGTCACAAAAGCTAAAGAAATAATAGCAAATTGAATTTAGCAGCATTTAAATATATATATGTATATATACCATACTCTAAATATATATATACCATACCCATATATATGTATATATACCATTCTATCTACCTCTCTCTCTCTGTCTCTCTGTCTCTCTGTCTCTCTCTGTCTCTCTCTCTCTGTCTCTCTCTCTCTCTCTCTCTCTCTCTATATATATATATATATATACATGTATATATGTGTGTGTGTGTGTGTGTGTGTGTGTATACATAAATAGGGATTATCTCAGGAATGGAAAGATTGTTAAAAATCAGAAAGTCTACTAAGACACATACCACTTTAAAAGATAAGGAGAACAAGGCATGTGATCATTTCAATAGATGCAGAATAAACATTCAATAGAGTCTAACATATTTTATGAAGAAAATTAACATTTAAATATAGATGGTAATTTTTTTAACCTGACAAAGGATATCTATGAGAAAACTAGGACATATATTTAATGACTATTCTTTGGAAACATTCCATAAAAGTTAATAAAAAGACAAGGATGGCCTCTATTTCTACTTCTCAACATTGTACTAAATCATTCAGCCAAAGAAAACAAAGAAAACAAAAAGAATCAGCACAAGAATTATACAAAAATAGGTTTTTGAACTTAGACTAAATTTTAATTATCATAAAGTGGTCTCTAAGACCCTGTGTGACATGACCCTACTTACCTCTCCAAGTTCCTTCCCTAACACTCTCCATCCTCCTCTGCCTTCTGCTACATTTGCTTATTATTAGGTTTTTATTTAAGGTCTTTAAACTGGCTGTTTTTTCCCCTTGTTTCCTAGAATATTTTCCCCCAGCTCTATTCATGACTGGCTCCTTAAGCCTTTAGTCCCACCTTAATTGCATCTTTTATAGCCCTGTTTATTTCCCTCTTTGCACTTGTCATATTCTGTAATTAATGGTTTAGTTGTACATTGATTTATTGATTGCCTCTCCTATTAAGTTGTCAGCTTGGTAAAGATATAAAAAAGTTTTTTTTTTTATTGTTGATTACCATGTCTTAAGAGCTCAGCACAGTGCATGGCACAAAATATACTGTCCTATCAGTATTTGCTAAGGGAATGAATGAATAAATCAACAAATACCTTTATATCCATACCGCATGGTCCTCATAGTACACATCATCTTATTTTCTGGGTATTTTTGAGACACATTATCAAATTTTTCTGCTTGCCACTTTTATAGAAATGCAGATTAATCTTGCTTGGGACAGCTCATTTGTTTTTCAGATTGAGTATGGTGTCATTATTTGGACATAATTTCTCTTCATTACAATCAGAGTCATAATACCGTTACAGCACATTGAAAGGATGAAGTTAAACCTAGAGCAACTAGGCTGCATCTGGGATACTCAGAGATCATCATTTCTTATTAATTGAGAAACATCTTTAGAAGCCAACTTCCTGTTAGCTCCATGTACTGACTACATCCTAGTGAAAAGAATGGAGAGGAAACATAAGTACCATACATATGGATATATATGATTTAGACTTGGTTACTCTATGTTCTGTATTAGTTAAACTAGGATGTATCTTATCACTTATCTATCTCTGACTGATATATACACATTATCTAGAAAACTAATATTCAATATCTAAAATGTATAATGTACTTTAGCTATATAAAATATAAACATTATAGAGGGAGAGAGCCAAAGCATAAGAGACTCTTAAAAACTGAGAACAAACTGAGGGTTGATGGGGAGTGGGAGGGAAGGGGGTGGGTGATGGGTATTGAGGAGGGCACCTTTTGGGATGAGCACTGGGTGTTGTATGGAAGCCAATTTGACAATAAATGTCATATTACAAAAATAAAATAAAGTATAAACATTGCAATATATTATATAATATATAAGTAATATTACATGTAATATGTAATATAATTATTACACATATATTAATATGATTACATTATAATTATAATATTCCATATTATTTTAATATGTCATACATATAATACTCCCTTTTCAAGCAAAATAGTTCTTGACTAGTTATTAAAATAATAGTTCCTTAAGGGCGCTTGGGTGGCTGAGTTGGTTAAGCATTGGATTTCAGCTCAGGTCGTGATCTCATGATTTGTGGGTTTGTGGGTTCGAGCCCTGTGTTGGGCTCTGTGCTGGCAGCTCAGAGCCTGGAACCTGCTTCAAATTCTGTGTCTCCCTGTCTCTGCTCCTCCCCGACTTGTGCTCTGTCTCTCTCAAAATAAATAAGCAATAAAAAAAAATATTTCCTAGATAACAGTTCCTTAAAATTAAGAAGATAAAGTAACCAAGCTGGAGTTAAATATTCATGCAATAAACTGGCCACTAGGATCTGTAGGACTTAGATATCCTCAAGAGTATGGCCTTCTCCAGTGACCCTTTGATAAAAATGGCAAATCATTAATACTTGTAAATCAATCATGCCACTTAGCACTAGTAAATCAAGAACCACTTTGTAAAGACAGTCTAATTCCTGGCTAATGAACTGATAGCTGACTTGACCAGGCCAGCTGAAGATAGCATTGTCAAATAGTAACTGAATCTGCATATTTTTCTGTCATCTTTAATAAGAACCAGCAGCAATGGATTTGGGGCAAATATAAGGAGAATCTACATGATGAGATGCTTTGTCCCATTATGTTTATTTTTTCTACCACTCCAGAATTTTAAATATAAAAAGGTCAAGGTCTTCCTTCTGTTTTCTCAGATTTGAAGAAGCAGCGATATCAGAGACCACAGGGAGTAGCTGGTTGGGAAGCTGAGGGATCAGGTGAGACATGTCTGGGATGTCCAGAAAGGCACAGAGGCAGCTTGACTACACATGGGCCTACCAGAGCCACAAGAAAAAGTCAATGGATTTTCCCTTCCTCTTGCACATACCAGAGAAGCTGATGTGGAACATTTTGGGAAACTGCTCGGAGGCTCAAGAAATCTGCTCAAAGAGATGGAGATGAGAACAGGGAATAGAGGTGAACTCTGGTTTCAGGTTAGACTCTAACTATTTATTCCAATTATTCATGCCATGTTTCATACAATCTGTGGTCATCACAGAGAAATCTAGATTTGCTTCAAGAAAGTCATAGCAAAAAAAGAAAGAATGAAAGAAAGTCATAGCGAGATTGATGAAGAAACCACTTTAAATGATCTACTACAGTTAGTTCATGGTTTAGCAAAATTTGTATTGAATACCTTGAGTGTGTCTACTCCTTCATTCCTATGAACAATCTCAGTTTCCCCTATGATTTGGCTACTATAGCTTGATTGATGTTGCTCTTATTTCAATGTGTACCCCCCCCCCACACACACACTGCTCTCACATATATGTACCTAGCTAGTCCCCTGATTTGCTTTTATAGTCATCAGTGTAATAACCTACTCACAGAAGTGTGTGGTACCAGGTATTAGGACAGGGCCCTGTCTATGCCCTCTATTCTATGGAAGAGCCATTGCAAATCCAGACGCTCTGGCTTTTCAAATAAGATCGTCTTCCTTCTGCAACATATAGACCCAAACACAGCCTACCTTACTACCTCCAGGCAAGCAGTCCCCTTGTCTTTGGGTATCAGGGTCAGGTTGTGTCACATACTGCTTTTAGCTTCCATTACTGTGTTAAAATGAGAGCAGACAAAGCATCATGTTAAGAGGGGAGTGGTGCCAGATGGATGATAGAATTTCTTGCATCCATGAAATTCTAGGATTCTGTAAAACCCACTAGTGTCATACAGAGACAGGCTCACTGGCCATGTGGTTATATTATATCCCTCAACAAGCCACAAAAATTATTAACATCCATCTGAGCCCTCAAAGATAAAATAGTTAAGTGGCAAAAGGTGATTTTTTTCTGACCTGAGCAAAATGGGGAAAAACACTTATGTTTCGAAACCTATGGAAAGAAATAAAACATATTGATGCAGGATATCACTGAACACAATAGAGTATGGTGATTTGAATGTTTGGGCTCTGGATTCAAAACAGAAACACTTGGGATTAAGACCATTCCTTTGTCGCTTAGTCACTTCTGGCAAGCCATTTAATTTCTGAGCCTTAATTCTTGTTTTTCCTTTTGTAAAATGGGAATAAAAGACACATGTTATAGGATTCATTGCAAAATGAAATGAGGTAAAGCATATAGTGATTCAGTATAGTGCCAAACATTTCACACGTGCTCACTTAATGGTAGCATTCATTATAATATAATTTATTCATTTCTGATTATTTACATCTCTCATCTTTATGTTTTCTCAGATTCTCTGTGTTTAGTAACCCAGTTGTGTTAAGGCTCTTCATCTCACATGAGCTAACAAAACAAGCTCTGATTCACTTCCTTTCCATGCAACATTGAACCTTTGCTTCCTCCAATGTGAAAGTAGCAGACTGGAAAACGATTCCTAATACCATGCATTGTATGTGTAAAAACCAGAGTGAGAAAAAAATACTCAATCAGATCATCTTTAAATTGAGCATTCTGGGTTACTGGTTTTGGGTGTTTAACTCAGTCAGTAATTGACATTCCTGTAGCATTTCCAAGCAAATCCAAGGTATGACAGCTTTTACATTTCCTCTGTGCTATAGCCAGTCATTCACTAAACCATTTGATTACATAGTACAATCAAATAATTTTGACACTATAAGGGAGCTTAGAAATGATGTATTACAATGCCTTTTTGAAGAAATAAGTCCAAGGAGGTTAAGTGCCCTGTTTTTAATTCCATAGAGAGTAGAAAATAAACAAAGCAGAACAAAGCATCTTGCAAGGCAATGTGTAAGATAGAATGAGTACAAACATCTACTTAGTCTACAGGATCTTAAAGGTTACTAGAGAAATGATATGTGTGCAAGATAACTGTAATGCAGGATAGACCATTGTTGAGTGCTATAACAGTTTTAATAGGATATTACTTCCAGCTAGAAGAAGGAAAATCTCACATCTACGCATCTCAGCATCCATTCCCTTTTCTTCTGTTGGTGACATCCCTCTTATTTTCAGAAGTCAAACATCATTCTCAGTCCCTATAGTGCAGGTGGAACTAAACCCAGCCCAAAGAACAAGGTCTGCATATGACCTTGCCCAATTGATTGGAGTGCCACATTCCCTAGCCATGTATGTCCATTACCTCAGAGATGGGTTCATGACCTAGTGGTAGCCATGAGAGCCCTACCCAAGACTTAAAACACACACACACACACACACACACACACACACGTAAGTAGGTTTTTTTATTTTAGTAGAGTTCTTAAGTTAGAAGAGCATATTCTTGGAGCTATTGGAAGCCATTTTAGCTACTTCAAAAGGAGATCTTAATTAAAAATCTAGTCAGTACAAAAGAAATCAGAGTCAAGAGGTAGAAACATACAGATTCCTGATGGCATAATTTGAGCAGCTAGATACAGCTATATCTTAAGTGAATGCAATGCCTGCTCTTTTCAGTATTATAACTATTTATAAGTTTAAGGTGGATTTGCAACTCAGAACAGAGATATTTTAATTTGGACTTTTGTGGATTGCAGATATCCAACTGGTGTGTGCATGAGAAAGAATTAGAAGCTGGAACTATAGATAGAGGGTAGATATTGGAAAAGTATAGATTTATCTGGGAGACACAAAGCATTGTGTAGATGCAATTAGAGTGAGTGAAGAAATACCATGGGAGATTGAGTTTGGAAGTACAAGATAAGAGTAGATTTGGAGGCCTTTAATCCTATACCAGAGGGTCTGAACTTGAAGGAGACACAGGAGACATCAAAGAAGAAGCATCTGGCAATAAGCAGAGGTGTGCTTTAGAAAGAGTGAGCAAGACACTATCCAGGGGGAATTTATAGGGAAACAATTTTCTCCCTTTGGTAGAGAAAGCCACATGATAGACATGTTATTAACGCTCTTGTAAAGTCTCTCTTCTTTTTCAGAAGCAGCACCATACTTCCATTTCCTGCTTGACATAAATTTGTGTTCTGTGAGTCGATTCGTTCCGCTGATGTTTTCAATTGCTTAAATGTCACTCTTGCTTCCTGGGAAATTCTGGGGGTGTCATTTCACATTCAGACACATACATTCCCTTCCAGTGATTATTTATAACATCTAATCTCTGTGCCTTGAAATTGTCTTCAACTCAAAATTCCTCAAGCCCATCACCATTAGCTTAGACTAGAATGGGAAAAATTTTTACCTACCACAAGCATGGCTACAGACAATTGGTTTTTAATAATACCTTACATTCTTATGAATTCTTTTTAATTTCTTTATGGTACCTTAACAACCTTTCTCTCTTGTGATTATCCAAATGTCCTGTCAAATAACTAGGAAAGTTCTTATCCTGCTTTAACTAATTAGGTGACTATATCCCAAAGATGCTAAGCTAGTTGCTTACAGACAGAAGACATGCCAGTTACAGAGCCAGGGTTTTAACTCCAAACTTCAGACTGTATCCTAGAAGTCTGTCTAGGATTCCAAAATGATTTTCCTAAAAAAATTGTGGAGTTTAAAGAAGATTGTAACATCTCTCTAAAGAATAAATTCACTTAAGGATATTTATATGTTTGGGTATGAAATGAAATGACAGATTTTGTGACAGCAAACCTTTGTCCTAATATGTTGCCAGTGATTCTTAAGGGTTAGGATCAACATAACCAAGTGCTTATATTAAATACAGAAAGGCAGCCTATACTGCTGTCACCGGTTTGATGATGACCTAAGAAAGTCTGGTCATTCTTTCTGCAATAGGAGAATCTTGCTACTTTTTAACAGATGCCTCAGATCATTCCTTTTAGAACCATGGCTCCTTTTAAAACAAAGGCTCACACTTTTCAACAGGCATCAAAGTCATCCAGAGTGCTTATGAAAAGTGCAGATTCCTCAGGTCTACCTTCATAAATTTTGACTCACTGGGTGTGGGTAGAGCCCTATATTCTGCATTGTAGTGCATAAACTACACTTTGAGAATACAAAGACCCTTTGGATATGTTACCTAAGCATGTTCTGAAGGTCTGTCATTGTAGCAAGATACACACAAGAACCCTGTGAAGAGCTCTTTCAATCCAGACATAAATAAAACTCTGCTGAGGAGGAAACAATGAAAAATACGTGAGATTGGAGGTATGGAAAGTCACCTTAGAGTCCCCACTGAAAACCAGATGTGACCGTACTATCAATAAACTTAAAGGGGTAATGATCAACCAGAAGACATCAGCCATAGACATACAGGAAAATGGTGCCCTACTGGCAAAGAATGGCAGCAGCCCTCCAGGAAATTAATTCTTTGGTTCATTCATGGGAGTACTCAGTGCCCATGGCAGGTTTATTTCTAATATGGAGATTAGCTACACAAGGCTCTGCTAAACCACACCATCTCACATTTGAAATCAGGTAAGTGACTCTTCTTTTTTCTAATGCATGCTTTTCCATAAAACTTTTCATTGTTTTTGTGTTTCCTATGTAGCATTTTGTAAGGAAAGAAGGCAATTCTAGATAAAGTAATATAGATATTCCAGTTTATAAGACATTAAAAAAATTTACAATGGGAAACACTATACACATTCTGGAGTCCATCAGTTTATAAGATCTTGATTAGTTGTAACAGTACTTTTGAAAGCTGGGTCTAAACTGTTTACTAACAAAAATAAGTTTTTGGGTTTTTTTTCCCATATTTATTTAGTTTTATTGATCATTGAGAATTCTAAGTTTTTTTGTTTTTTTTTTGTTTTGTTTTGTTTTTGTTTTTAGTAAGAGCAGGGGTTTATTTCTAAAGTCTGTTATTTTATTTATTTATTTATTTATTTATTTATTCATTTATTTTCAATATATGAAGTTTATTGTCAAATTGGTTTCCATACAACACCCAGTGCTCATCCCAAAAGGTGCCCTCCTCAATACCCATCACCCACCCTCCCCTTCCTCCCACCCCCCATCAACCCTCAGTTTGTTCTCAGTTTTTAAGAGTCTCTTATGCTTTGGCTCTCTTCCACTCTAACCTCTTTCTTTTTCCTTCCCCTTCCCCATGGGTTTCTGTTAAGTTTCTCAGGGTCCACATAAGAGTGAAAACATATGGTATCTATCTTTCCCTCTATGGCTTATTTCACTTAGCATCACACTCTCCAGTTCCATCCATGTTGCTACAAAGGGCCACAGTTCATTCTTTCTCATTGCCATGTAGTACTCCATTGTGTATATAAACCACAATTTTTTTTATCCATTCATCAGTTGATAGACATTTAGGCTCTTTCCATAATTTGGCTATTGTTGAGAGTGCCGCTATAAACATTGGGGTACAAGGGCCCCTATGCATCAGTACTCCTGTATCCCTTGGGTAAATTCCTAGCAGTGCTATTGCTGGGTCATAGGGTAGGTCTATTTTTAATTTTCTGAGGAACCTCCACACTGCTTTCCAGAGTGGCTGCACCAATTTGCATTCCCACCAACAGTGCAACAGGGTTCCCGTTTCTCCACATCCTCTCCAGCATCTATAGTCTCCTGATTTCTTCATTTTAGCCACTCTGACTGGCATGAGGTGATATCTGAGTGTGGTTTTGATTTGTATTTCCCCGATAAGGAGCGACGTTGAGCATCTTTTCATGTGCCTGTTGGCCATCCGGAAGTCTTCTTTAGAGAAGTGTCTATTCATGTTTTCTGCCCATTTCTTCACTGGGTTGTTTTTTGGGTGTGGAGTTTGGTGAGCTCTTTATAGATTTTGGATACTAGCCCTTTGTCCGATATGTCATTTGCAAATATCTTTTCCCATTCCGTTGGTTGCCTTTTAGTTTTGTTGGTTGTTTCCTTTGCTGTGCAGAAGCTTTTTATCTTCATTAGGTCCCAGTAGTCCATTTTTGCTTTTAATTCCCTTGTCTCTGGGGATGTGTCAAGTAAGAAATTGCTATGGCTGAGGTCAGAGTGGTCTTTCCCTGCTTTCTCCTCTAGGGTTTTGATGGTTTCCTGTCTCACATTCAGGTCCTTTATCCATTTTGAGTTTATTTTTGTGAATGGTGTGAGAAAGTGGTCTAGTTTCAATCTTCTGCATGTTGCTGTCCGGTTCTCCCAGCACCATTTGTTAAAGAGACTGTCTTTTTTCCATTGGATATTCTTTCCTGCTTTGTCAAAGATGAGTTGGCCATACGTTTGTGGGTCTAGTTCTGGGGTTTCTATTCTATTCCATTGGTCTATGTGTCTGCTTTTGTGCCGATACCATGCTGTCTTGATGATGACAGCTTTGTAGTAGAGGCTAAAGTCTGGGATTGTGATGCCTCCTGCTTTGGTCTTCTTCTTCAAAATTACTTTGGCTATTCGGGGCCTTTTGTGGTTCCATATGGATTTTAGGATTGCTTGTTTTAGTTTCAAGAAGAATGCTGGTGCAATTTTGATTGGGATTGCATTGAATGTGTAGATAGCTTTGGGTAGTATTGACATTTTGACAATATTTATTCTTCCAATCCATGAGCACGGAATGTTTTTCCACTTCTTTATATCTTCTTCAATTTCCTTCATAAGCTTCCTATAGTTTTCAGCATACAGATCTTTTACATCTTTGGTTATATTTATTCCTAGGTATTTTACGCTTCTTGGTGCAATTGTGAAAGGGATCAGTTTCTTTATTTGTCTTTCTGTTGCTTCATTATTCATGTATAAGAATGCAACTGATTTCTGTACATTGATTTTGTATCCTGCAACTTTGCTAAATTCATGTATCAGTTCTAGCAGACTTTTGGTGGAGTCTATCGGATTTTCCATGTATATCATGTCATCTGCAAAAAGTGAAAGCTTAACTTCATCTTTGCCAATTTTGATGCCTTTGATTTCCTTTTGTGGCCTGATTGCTGATGCTAGAACTTCCAACACTATGTTAAACAACAGTGGTGGGAGTAGACATCCCTGTCGTGTTCCTGATCTCAGGGAAAAAGCTCTCAGTTTTTCCCCATTGAGGATGATGTTAGCTGTGGGCTTTTCATAAATGGCTTTTATGATGTTTAAGTATGTTCCTTCTATCCCGACTTTCTCGAGGGTTTTTATTAAGAAAGTTTGCTGAATTTTGTCAAAGGCCTTTTCTGCATTGACAGGATCATATGGTTCTTATCTTTTCTTTTATTAATGTGATGTATCACGTTGATTGATTTGCAAATGTTGAACCAGCCCTGCATGCCAGGAATGAATCCCACCTGATCATGGTGAATAATTCTTGCTATATGCTGTTGAATTTGATTTGCTAGTATCTTACTGAGAATTTTTGCATCCATATTCATCAGGGATATTGGCCTGTAGTTCTCTATTTTTACTGGGACTCTGCCTGGTTTTGGAATCAAAGTAATACTGGCTTCATAGAATGAGTCTGGAAGTTTTCCTTCCCTTTCTATTTCTTGGAATAGCTTGAGAAGGATAGGTATTATCTCTGCTTTAAATGTCTGGTAGAACTCCCCTGGGAAGCCACCTGGTCCTGGACTCCTATTTGTTGGGAGATTTTTGATGACTTATTCAATTTCTTCACTGGTTATGGGGTCTGTTCAAGGTTTCTATTTCCTCCTGATTGAGTTTTGGAAGCATGTGGGTGTTTAGGAATTTGTCCATTTCTTCCAGGGTGTCCAGTTTGTTGGCATATAGGTTTTCATACTATTCCCTGATAATTGCTTGCATCTCTGAGGGATTGGTTGTAATAATTCCATTTTCATTCATGATTTTATCTATTTGGGTCATCTCCCTTTTCTTTTTGAGAAGCCTGGCTAGAGGTTTATCAATTTTGTGTATTTTTTCAAGAAACCAACTCTTGGTTTCGTTGATCTGCTCTACAGTTTTTTTAGATTCTATATTGTTTATTTCTGCTCTGATCTTTATTATTTCTCTTCTTCTGCTGGGTTTAGTCTGTCTTTGCTGTTTTGCTTCTATTTCCTTTAGGTGTGCTGTTAGATTTTGTATTTGGGATTTTTCTTGTTTCTTGAGATAGGCCTGGATTGCGATGTAGTTTCCTCTCAGGACTGCCTTCGCTGCATCCCAAAGCGTTTGGATTGTTGTATTTTCATTTTCGTTTGTTTCTATATATTTTTTAATTACTCTCTAATTGCCTGGTTGACCCATTCATTCTTTAGTAGGGTGTTCTTTAACCTCCATGCTTTTGGAAGTTTTCCAGACTTTTTCCTGTGGTTGATTTCAAGCTTCATAGCATTGTGGTCTGAAAGTATGCATGGTATGATTTCAATTCTTGTATACTTATGAAGGGCTGTTTTGTGACACAGTATGTGATTTATCTTGGAGAATGTTCCATGTGCACTCGAGAAGAAAATATATTCTGTTGCTTTGGGATGCAGAGTTCTAAATATATCTGTCAAGACCATCTGATCCAATGTATCATTCAGGGCCCTTGTTTCTTTATTGACCGTGTGTCTAGATGATCTATCCATTTCTGTAAGTGGAGTGTTAAAGTCCCCTGCAATTACCACATTCTTATCAATAAGGTTGCTTATGTTTGTGAGTAATTGTTTTATATATTTGGGGGCTCCTGTATTCGGCGCATAGACATTTATAATTGTTAGCTCTTCCTGGTGGATAGACCCTGTGATTATTATATAATGCCCTTCTTCATCTCTTGTTACAGCCTTTAATTTAAAGTCTAGTTTTTCTGATATAAGTATGGCTACTCCAGCTTTCTTTTGACTTCCAGTAGCATGATAGATAGTTCTCCATCCCCTCACTCTGAATCTGAAGGTGTCCTCAGGTCTAAAATGAGTCTCTTGTAGACAGCAAATAGATGGGTCTTGTTTTTTTATCCATTCTGATACCCTATGTCTTTTGGTTGGTGCATTTAGTCCATTTACATTCAGTGTTATTATAGAAAGATATGGGTTTAGAGTCATTGTGATGTCCGTAGGTTTCATGCTTGTAGCGATGTCTCTGGTACTTTGTCTCACAGGATCCTCCTTAGGATCTCTTGTAGGGCTGGTTTAGTGGTGACAAGTTCCTTCAGTTTTTGTTTGTTTGGGAAGACCTTTATCTCTCCTTCTATTCTAAATGACAGACTTGCTGGATAAAGGATTCTCGGCTGCATATTTTTTCTGTTCCTCACATTGAAGATCTCCTGCCATTTCTTTCTGGCCTGCCAAGTTTCAGTAGAGAGATCGGTCATGAGTCTTATAGGTCTCCCTTTATATGTTAGAGTACATTTATCTCTAGCTGCTTTCAGAATTTTCTCTTTATCCTTGTATTTTGCCAGTTTCACTATGATATGTCGTGCAGAAGATCGATTCAAGTTCCATCTGAAGGGAGTTCTCTGTGCCTCTTGGATTTCAATGCCTTTTTCCTTCCCCAGATCCGGGAAGTTCTCAGCTATTATTTCTTCAAGTACACCTTCAGCACCTTTCCCTCTCTCTTCCTTCTCTGGAATATCAATTATGCGTAGATTATTTCTCTTTAGTGCATTACTTAGTTCTCTAATTTTCCCCTCATACTCCTGGATTTTTTATCTTTTTCTCAGCTTCTTCTTTTTCCATAATTTTATCTTCTAGTGCACCTATTCTCTCCTCTGACTCTTCAATCCGAGCCATAGTTGTCTCCATTTTGTTTTGCAGCTCATTTATAGCATTTTTTAGCTCCTCTTGGCTGTTCCTTAGTCCCTTGATCTCTGTAGCAAGAGATTCTCTGCTGTCCTTTATACTGTTTTCAAGCCCAGCGATTAGTTTTATGACTATTATTCTAAATTGACTTTGTTATATTGTTTAAATCATTTTTGATCAGATCGTTAGCTTTTGTTATTTCCTGGACGTTTGTCTGAGGGGAATTCTTCCGTTTCGTCATTTTGGATAGTCCCTGGAGTGGTGGGGGGACTGCGGGGCACTTCCCCTGTGCTGTCTTGAATAATTTGCATTGGTGGGCGGGGCCACAGTCAGACCTGAAATCTGCCCCCAGCCCACCGCTGGGGCCACAGTCAGACTGGTGTGTGCCTTCTCTTCCCATCTCCTATGGGCGGGATTCACTGTGAGGTGGCGTGGCCCATCTGGGCTACTTGCACACTGCCAGGCTTGTGGTGCTGGGGATCTGGCATATTAGCTGGGGTGGATCGACAAGGTGCACAGGGGTGGAGGGGCAGGCTCAGCTCACTTTTCCTTCAGAGATCCTCTTCGGGAGGGTCCCTGCAGCACTGGCACTGGCACCAGGAGGGAGTCAGACCCGCCAGAAGGATGGATCTGCAGAAGCACAGCTTTGGGTTTTTGCTCGGTGCAAGCAAGTTCCCTGGCAGGAACTGGTTCCCTTTGGGATTTTGGCTGGGGGATGGGCGAGGGAGATGGCGCTGGTGAGCGCCTTTGTTCCCCACCAAGCTGCTCTCTGTCATCCAGGGCTCAACAACTCTCCCTCCTGTTGTCTTCCAGCCTCCCGTTCTCTGAGCAGAGCTGTTAGCTTATAACCTTCCAGATGTCAAGTCCCGCTTGCTGTGGGAACACACTCCGTCTGGCCCCTCTGCTTTTGTAAGCCAGACTCGGGGGCTCTGCTTGGCCGGTGGGCCGCCCCTCCGCCCCGGCTCCCTCCCGCCAGTCCGTGTAGCGCTCACCGCCTCTCCGACCTTCCTACCCTCTTCCGTGGGCCTCTCGTCTGCGCTTGGCTCCGGAGACTCCATTCTGCTAGTCTTCTGGTGGTTTTCTGGGTTCTTTAGGCAGGTGTAGGTGGAATCTAAGTGATCAGCAGGACGAGCGGTGAGCCCAGCGTCCTCCTACGCCACCATTTTCCCCCCAAAATAAGTTTTCTAAACCTACAGGGCTGGGTTCTCTTCTGGTTGACCAGCTGGCCTTCCTTTAGAGCACTGTTTGTCAACCTTTACTTCATTATCACTCCCCTAAAGAGTCTTTTAGAGATTTGTTTTTCCTAATTGCTGCTCCATGAAATTAATATCACAGATATATTGTGTGTATATAATACATATATATTTATTTTTACATATTGTATGTAGATTTGTATTTTATATATAAAGAGTAAAATCTTTTGCCTTTCCCTCTGAGAACCATTAATTGCCCCCTTGGTGTCAACATTGCCCCTACTGAGAAAAATTCCAAATTTTCTCTGTCTTGTAATTAAACTCGAACATTATACAACATGTTTTTCAAAAATTCCAGCATGCTTTCATTTATATGCACAATTACTTTAGGGGATACTCTTACACTGGTGTTCTAAAAATAACCATGAAATTCTATTCATTTTCTTTGTACAGAATAAACTGTTTTCTCTACTTAAAAATGTGAACTTGCATATATTGGGTTGTTATTTAGCCAAATCAACTTATCTAAGTTTGGCCTTTGTCTCTCTTGCTTAAAGTCAATGGCCAAGTGAAAAGGACCTGTAAGTCTTAGTGCTTGTTCTTACAGTTACTAGAACTACACAGAAGTCTTTCTGAACTTCCTGACTTTACTTTGATATTACTCGTTATTATTAACTCTCTCCTTGTCCATTTTCCCAGGACAATAGTCTGTTGATTTCATCTTTATCCTCAAATACAGTATAACTGTTTCTTTCTCTGTATTTTTGTTTCTGCTTCTCTTCCTACCTGGAATGTTATCCTTCTTTCTACCATCCATATTCAAGATGCATTTCTTTCATAAAGCATTCCCATCCTCTTTCTTCTGTGACCTCTTTCTCTTCTCCTCCAGCAGCATTTCCTATCTCTAGAACTCATTTGGTATGTATTCACGTACTCCCTGTCGGCCTAGAATAGAACCCACAAACACATGCTCCAAAATGACGATGGAGGTCCTTTCCGCTACTTCATCTGTGGCGACATCAACAGCCACCTCAATCCCCCTGAACAAAACAGAAGTTCAAGAGAGGCACTTTTACTGATTCCAAGTTAATATACAGATAAAGGCATGCAGGCTGTGTTCAGAAATAACTATTTATTTGGTAAACAAATAGATGAATGCCTCTGTTTAATGTGGATGCCACCAGGAATGCCACAGCCCACATCCCAGAGCCCAGTGGAAACCAAATGAAAAGGTCAGAGAGAAAATGAAGACAATAGGTGGGAGATAAATATTAATCACATCTGGGTGACATTTGGCTGAGCTCTCATTGTCTCTGGATGTGTATTTCCTTTAAAAAAAAAGATGAGCATAATATTTCAGGACCAAATCCTTAAGTTTTCCTATATCTGAATTATTAGAATAAGTATTCCTTATAGCTTCCTTAGATATGGAAATGCTTGCCAAAAGAATAGAAGATTTAGATGGGTCCCCATATCTGCTTTTGTATATGTGGAAGGATACTTGAGCTTTCAGCTGAATATAAAGAAGTAATTTTTCACTGTAAATTCTGGTCAAGGTCAAAACATGCTTCCTTCGGACATGAGTGCCCTATCACTTTAGGTCTTGAAGAATACACCTGGCAGCTTAGAAATGAATCATTAGAAGGAATTCAAACTTCAGAAGAAGGCATGGGGGAATGGATTACCATCATGTTTTTTCTCCAGCCACAAAAGACCATCATTCAAATTATTCATTCCAGGGGTGCCTGGATAATTTACTGAGCACGTTGTGTTCAAACAGTATAGGCCATCCTCTGAAGGGTGTAATTCCTTTACCTTCATGAGGACACAAGCTACACTCTCAAACCTCACTACTTCCTGTGCTCAGTGACAATAAAACAAAGAATTCATCATGTTGGAGAAAAATAGCTTTTTAAAATTACTATTATTACTGCTGCTACAAAAAGTGTTTGCTAATTTCCACCCTCGTCCTACTCACAAAATTACCAAGTTGCTTTTCCCAGGTGTGGGGTAGTTGTTTTGATTACAAGCTATCTGAACATTGCATTTCTTCCCAGACAGAAACTTTCTGCTGTAGGCAAATCAAGCCGTTTTCATATAAATATAGCCAATGCTTCAACAATATTTTAATTACCAACTTTAATGGGTACTAGACTGTTTATTTTCCCCCACACCAAAATCCTCTGAATTACCTCTCTAATTCAGGAAGAGCCAAACAAAAATCATTAAACCCAAAGTTGAAATGTTTCCTAAAAGTCCTCTATTATAATACTTACCATCATATACATTCCACATTAATTTCAAGTAACCCCATGCCTTTTCTTATTGGAGAAAGTTCCATAAAAACAGCTAATATCTAATGACCACATACTGAGTACTAGTTGTAATGTTTTCTATTTGTTACGTAATCTTAGCCACACAACTGATGAAATAGATATTATTATTTCCATTAATTAAATGAAGAGAGACTGAGGCTCTGAAAGATCAAATAAATGGCCCAAGAAGATAAAGTTTATAGGCAGTATAGCTAGGATTTAAACCTATGCCCTTCTGGTTCTAGAGCCTGAAATCTTCATAACATTATGCTTTCAACCAATTATTCTCAAAATGTGGCTCTTGGATCAGCAGTAGCAGCATCACCTGAGAATTTTTAGAAATGCAAATTCTCAGACCTCAACCCAGACTTCTGATTCAGAAGCACTGCCTTCCAAGTGACTCTAATATACTTGAGAATCCCTGTTCCAAGCAAATAATAGGATTCTCTTCTGTTTCAATTATTGTGCTAAGCATAATATGAACTTTCAACGAGTGGGAAAGCTTGGTTTCTGCCTGAAAGAGTTTGATTTAATAAAGAAAAATAAAGATTAAAAGCCGTAAGAATGAATAATATAGAGAAATACACATACTGAGTTTAATAGATATTTGTTCACTAATTGAAATAGGTTCAAATTCTAGGCTGGTTTTGTGTGTTTTAATCTTCCATAACCTCCTTTGTTCCTTTCTGCATATATATTCGAGTTTGGGTAATATTTTATAATGTTTAACAAAAATACTTCACCTTCAGATAAATTTACATCTGTATTTCTCAGTCTTTCTTCATGTATTTCTAATGTTTAGATGGCATGAATAAGTGTCATGCATTTTATTTTGATTTTCAGAAGACTGTCCAGGAGAGGAAAACACTTCTTCAAGTGGGCTAATCACCAGGAGCTGAGCTCTGTCTGCCATTTACAGCCCACACAGGTTTTGTTGCACAGTGTCAGAGGCCACGATGTGAAAGAATGTGTCCATGGGTCATATCAAGCTTCATTCTGCAATCTGTCTAAAGTTCTGGATGTGATTTTGGCTCTGTTTCTCAAATGCTCTAGCATTATTATCAACATCATAAACTCATCATCTTAAAATACGACTCTTTTAAAGCATGGTTAGCACCCTATAGGCTATCGACTATATGTCCATTTAATTTGATTAGTGATTCTCAACAAGAGTGGCACCAACCCCAGGATGGTATTTTTGGTTGTCACAACAGCTGATTGGTGATACTAGTACTTAAGTACTAGTACTTAATTAAGTACTTAATTAAGTGAGGTCAGAAACGTTGAACCTCTGCAATGCATCAGACCCCTACTAATAATTGTTTTTCCTACCATCCCCAAACTCTTGAACATTCTGTCAGGTCCTTAGGAAGTACAAAAACAGTTTCTATTCATTTGAGCCTAGAACCCAGCTCCACTTTACATATTAAAAGGGAGTGGAATAGTCCACACCAAAATGTGCCATTTTGGCATGTGGATTATTGTAAGCTGAAGGCAATCAAAACCCAGCAGATTCAAGAAAAGCTTTTACCTCTCTCTTAATTAACTAAAAGAATTTAGATAAGGGGTTTGGCCCAGAAAGAAAGCTATTACCAGATACGCTTAAGACCGGTCTGTATGGTATGTATGTATTTCCCAAACTTCTGTTTTTCTTATGTCCTGTGAATTACCTCCTCCCTTTGGAAGACCCAGGCCTCCATCCCATTCTTTAGCTCAGGATGGTCTATAAGCCTCAACTGCCTGACTTGTATTTGGGTCTCATATTTTTTCCCTTACATATGAAATTAAAAATTTGCTTTTCTTTTGTTAATCTGTTTTATGTCAATTATTAGGCCAGCCAAACCTAGAAGGTTAGAAGGAAAATTCTTCTGCCCCTAGTATGAAAAGCAATCATGCTTTTTTTCATGGCTTCCTGAATTTTCTAGAAATGTATACATAATATATAATTTTTATATATAATTTTACAATTTTATATATTATATCATATATAAGTTGATGTATAATATGTAATTACATATTTTTACATATAATTTTTTAAATATTTTGTTATAATCAGAATTTTACTAAGAATCATTCATCATCTCAGTAAACCATGTGATTAACAGCGTTGCTGTTTTTATTGTTTTGCTTGCTAATATGACATACTTTTGTCAGTCTGCATTTGTATCTGTAACAGTCACTGTGACTCTAAATGTGAGTGTTTAGTCCCAATTTCAAAACAGCAACCATAAGAAAAAGTTGATTATACTGGGTTAGATATTGTCTTGCTTCTCTCAAATCCAAACACATTCATTACAAGTAGATATGTGTTCTAGTATAATTGTGTCCAAGTGCCAAAAAACATCAGTTTATTATAAATTGATATTCTTATTTTCTTATGGAAATATGGATAAATATTTGGCAATGTTTGATATTTGTCTACTTTTTTTCTCTGTCAGTCTTCCTAGATTATCAATGCCACAGGCCAGATATCTGCTATGACCTCGATGCCTAGGACAGAGCCCATCTTTAGCAGGATCACTCACTCCACCAACATTTGCTGAGGGCCGATTTCGGTCAGACACAACAGGATATATGACTATAGATGAGACAAGTGACTGACAAGTGAACAGATAAAGATACCTACAGAAGGCAGTGAAATACCAGGAGGAAAATATAAGTGTGAGAAGAGTAACCCATGAAAGGTATTTTAGATAGACTTCAGGCCTCTCTGAGAAGGTAACTTTTATAGTACCTTAATGCCCAACTTTTATAGTAAGGCTGAACCATGAGAAAGAACCAGCAAGAACCTTCTAGGTGGAGGGAATGGCAAATACAAAGACCTGAGGCAAGCTAGAGCTTAGTCTGATCTCAGGACATAATACTTGATGTGTGCCTAGAGGGTTGTGAAGGGGAGGATAATTTGTCAGCCCAAAATAAGCCTCTTTGGTGTAAGGAATATTTGACGCTGATTATTTTTAAGCAACAGCAAGCACAGGAGAAGCTCTGAAAACCAAGCAGAAGTTACCCTTTTTAAAAAATGTTTTATTTATTTTTGAGAGAGGGCAAGTATGGGAGGGGCAGACAGAGGGGGGAAAGAGGATCTGAAGCAGGCTCTGTGTAGACAGCAGTGAGCCCCATGTGGGGGTTGAACTCAAGAACCACAAGATCATGACCTGAGCTGAACTCGGACTCTCAACAAACCCAGTTGCCCAGAAGTTACTCTTTTGTAAGAGAGATCTTGACATTTATAAGAGAAATCACCATTTTTAAGAGTGTCTCCTTTGATGTACCAGGAAAAGGGAGATGATGAAACTCATCAACGGAGAGAGCAGAGGCTATATAAAACCTTACCTTTGTTCACTGTGTATGCTCTGCCTGAACACCTCCCAGGACTGGCCCCCCAACTCCCACAGTTTGCCTTTAACTGGAGACAGAACCTAAGGTGGTAGCTGAGGCCATTCAGTTGAGTTGTTCAGTTTTCCTAGGTATCTCCTATGTATACAGAGGTAGACATGCTGTTAAACCCGTTTGTTTTTCTTTCATTCATATGTCTTTTATAAAAGGGGTCTCAGCCAAGAACGAAGAAGGGGAGAAAGGAAATGATCTGTCCCTTCCCACAGCAGTGATAAAGAAGCTGGGAGAGGTGAGTGATGGGAGGTAATTGACAGAGGCAAGCAAGAGTCCAGTCTGTTTGACCTCATACATCTTGGTAAAGCACTGGGATTTTATTCTAAGAGTAATGTGAGGATATTGGAGTCTTTTAAGAAGAGAAATGATCTAGTTTCCATTTTTAAAAGATGACTCTGGCTGCAGTGAGGACAATGGACTACTGGCATTCAATAGATAATTTTTCTTAATAAATAAATGCCCAATACATCCATCCATCCATGCATGAATGAATGCATCTATGGTTCAATGACACAGGAAAAGCCTAAGGCTCACACTATGCCCCCTTTTTCCTCCATTGTGCGGGGGTGCTGGGTACCTTCCCATTAGTCCCTTCCAGAGCCCAGTTTCCTCACAAGAGAACAATAAGCCTTGAAGATCCCCTTTAGCTCTGAAATAATTCAGTAATTCCTGCCAGCCCCGCCCTACTGCCAAGGCTCTCAGGCGGCTAGCAGCTGAAAAGAAAAGCTGCTAAATGCCTCTGCTCTGTTTATCATCCTCTGTTTGGCATTTTGTCTGCAGCTGGGGCCCTCTCTATAAGACCACTCAGCATCTATAAGCTGCCTAATTTCCATGTTGATTGCAAAGCTGGCAATGTATATACTTGTCATCCTTATTCTTGGCCAAATGCCGACAGCAGCTCTGACGATGGGGTGCTGACACCACTTGCTAGTTATTGTCTGATCTGCAATTGACACAAGTGGGTTTAGGAAGATGCACAATTTGATAATCAGACCCCATCTGCAAAGCAATCACGAGTCACATTATGGAGAAAATACAAGTAAAAGCTGGGGATGTCTTATTTTCAACTTCCCTTACCCTAGCAAAGATTGTGTAGAGATGTTGATGTGTGAAACAACTTCATATATATATATATATTTTAATATAAGGAGCATCTCTTAGTGCTCTGAATTTATAGAAGTACAGCAAGTGACAGGCTATAAAACAAAATGCTTTCGTGTATATAATCTACTTTTGCAAAAGCATTGTTTTAGAGTTATAAAGTAATATGTGTTTGATGAAGATATATGAACCACACAGAAGCACAGAAAATTGAAAGAAAATGTTCCTGAAGTACACCCCCCAGCTCACCCCCATATAATGCTGCAGCCAAGGGAAGACTGTAGAGTCAGGCTACATGGATCCAAATCTTGTTTCTACTTCTTACATGATTTCCTGTTATAACCTTAGCCATGTTATTTCACTTCTCTGTAGCTCAGTTTTCTCAACTGTAAAGTAGAAATAATAGCAGTGCCTTCGTAACAGAGCTGTAATAGGAATTAGTTTATAAATGTAAAATTCAGAATAGTGACTGGCATATATAAAGAGCTCCACAAATATTAGCTATTCTTATCCATGTTATTAGTCCTCTCCAAAACCAACCACACTCCATGGGTATCCTAGAGCTGTCAAAGTAACCATTTATCTATTCCCAAACCATCATGTCTATTTTCTTCTGTTAAAACTGGGACCACAAGCGATACCAGTTTTCAATTTTTTTTTCCATTCAAAAATGTATCATGGAAATTCTTCTTATCAATATACAGATCTACATCATTAATAGTTACATAGTATTTAATTTTATGGATGAGCTAGCATTTATTTAGCCATGCTTCACCCGATGAATGTTTAGGTTGCCTCTGACTTTTTGCTGCTACAGTGTTGCAGCCAACTTCATTGTCACCGTATCTTTGCACATTCCCAAGAGTTTGTCTACAGGATAGATTTTGATGTACGAGGTCCTCTTAGTTGGACCTTTTCAAAACTCTGAAGGAGAAACAGGGTGAGTGAGTGCTATTTTTACAAAGGAGGCCAATTCCAGGAATTTAGCAAGTTCCCTAATTCCTCACAGAAAGTACTAATAGTGCATAGTGGGGATGAAAGAAACACTCAGGTCTTCCAATTCCAAACCCAGTACTCTTCCTATTGGATGACCCAAAGGTGGATTAAGATCGGCTTGGTGTGTCTGCTTACCTCTGCAGACTTCAGAATCTTTCATATTAAAAAATGTAATAGATTTATTAATTTCAGCTGCAGATGGGCCTGATGGTTCTATAAGCCAACCACACAAAGCCAGCCAACCCTGTTATTCATCCATGTCCATTGGAAGATCCCCTACCCTTAAACATGGATAATATTTATTTACTGAGGTTTAAGTATGGTAAAGATACTGTATAGAAGATGAAAAGGAAACCAAGTTGAATCAGACACTATGGATATACCTTGCCCTATGCCAGCCCATAGTGTAGCAGACAAATAATAAGTGTCCATAATGTAGATTACTCAAGGAATGACAACAAATGGGACAAAAAAAAAAAAAAAAAAAAACCAGAGGATTTGCTATTTGACAACCACGAACTATGGCCTACCTGCTTTTAGCTTTATTATCCCCTCGAATTCCCACCAATGTATCCCTAAAGTAAATTAGGTGTGGTATTAATTCTATAACCTCAGGCATCCTTGAGCCCCTAAATCCAATCACAGAACAATCACTAATGCATGAATGGACAGCAACCTGAAACTCATCTACCAATTCTTACTCTGTGACAGCCATTCTTACTGTTAATAAAGGTTATATATAAGGTATAAAAAACTATTAAGTATGTAGATGAGACAGTCTATCCCTCAGGTTGGATTTTGTTTTTAATGTGTATTTATTTTTGAGAGGGGTTGGTGGGCAGACAGAGGATCTAAAGCAGGCTCTCTGCTGACAGTAGAGAGCCTAATGTGGGGCTTGAACTCATGAACTATGAGATCACAGCCTGAGCCAAAGTCAGACACTTAACCAACTGGAACTCACAAACCATGAGATTATGACCTGAGCCAAAGTCAGACACTTAACTGACTGAGCCACACAGGTGGCTTTTTAAATCAAGTTGAATTTTTAAAATCACCTTCATATCACCTTCTGGGAATACTAATCCATGTGAGTTACATGAAAATTTTCTATTTAGTTACTGTTATATTTTTGAAAAAAAAAAAAAGTAATACTGATGTGTGTGTCACAGGTCAATGTCA
This sequence comes from Panthera uncia, assembly GCF_023721935.1. NCBI lineage: Eukaryota > Metazoa > Chordata > Mammalia > Carnivora > Felidae > Panthera > Panthera uncia. The sequence goes on along the minus strand of NW_026057577.1, from coordinate 108,494,510 downwards.
AGCTATAACAACGTGTTTTCACAGCATTTATTAGTCATTATTCTGGGGCTTTTACACTGTGGTTTGAATCCACCATAATGGTACAAATGGAATTCTATTTCTTTCTGTTGTTTGTGGTTATTTAAAATCGACAATCAAGCAAAGGGACAGATGGAGTGCTCCTTAGCACTTTGATACCTAGAATAAATTGGATCTCTGTGTTTTCTACAGGCATCAAACTAGATACTAAAAGCTTCAGCTATCTTTGCTATAAATCAATGTTAGTAATTAAAGGGCTGAACTTGTTGGGTACCTTACTCATAGCAGTTTCAGATATGAACTTGATTACTCATGCTCTTTGAAATTTGTATTTTCCAAAAGACTGATGCTATTAACATTCATTCAATTTTCCAGACAGAACTAATCCAGCTCAGAGGGCTGCCACTTTATAATTCTACCTCCTGCTTGATCAGTAATTAAACTGTAGAAAAGGAGGAGGTGGAGAAATTAATACCAGTACCTCTGTTAATAACAACTCTAGAACATAAAAATAAAATATTTCCTGAAACCCTGCAAGCATCTAAGAGTTTAGAAAGAAAAAAAGAAAAAAAAAACAATTTGATCGGTTCAGTGTAAATGAATCAGAAACATATGTCTTCGGTTCCTCAATATGGGAACATGGCTGGCAAAATTCATTTAAGCTGTGCAGAACCCATAGCATTTGAGAAAGAGCTTGACAGACTGAAAATATATCTGTGCTGTCCTATAAGCAATGCAAATAACTCTTAAATTAAGCACGGTATTTTTTTCCAATGGGCCAGGAAACCTAACTGCATAATAACAGCTTGCATTTCCATAACTGTTTTTCCCCCTCAACAATCCTGAAATGCTGCGAGCAATGAATCAATTTTCCCTATCCTTACTAACAGCAGGATGGCTCTGTGAGGCAGAACACACATAAACACACACACACTAGAGACAGACAGATAGATACATAGATATCTATGATAAATAGATAATCTCTCTCTATATAAAGAGGATACATGACAGTCAAGTCTAAATTTTGGATAACAAATAACATTTTAAAGTAAGTATACCCATGCAATAATATTTATCCTAAAAATAGTGTTTCAAATAAGTTTTTAGTATGTGCCATACAATATTTGGGACATGCTTATACTAAAGAGTATTCATTGTTTATCTATAATTCAAATTTACATTTTACCAAGTTGCAAAGGAGACAATAATATTGTATTGCATGTTTGAACCTAGCTAAGTGAGTAGTTCTTAAAACTGCTCATCACAAGAAAAAAAATGTTAGCTATATATGGTGACAGATGTTACCTAGACTTATTGTGGGGATCCTTTTGTAATGTAAACAAATACTGAAATGTTATGTTGTACACCTGAAATTAATGTTAAGTGTCAATTATACCTCAGTCTTAAAAAAAATGTAACTGGGTATTCTGTATTTTTTGCTCAATCTGACAGCCTTAGTTCTATTGTTCTCCCAAACTATATACATGAGACAAGCAATATCGTTTGTGGATTAGAGAAGCTCTTCTTTCTTCAAAGGAAAAAACATCTGGAATAAGAAAAAGCTGGAGATAGCAGAAACTCTTTATCAATTGTTGGGCTCAGAAAGCAAAGGCACACCCATGCACCTGTGTGAAGAAAATAGTCATGGTTTTATAACTCATGCTGTCCTAGAATACCTTCCTCCTTTCAGTACTAATATGGGACAACTAAGTTTTCTTAGAAGGAATATGGTGCATATATTTTAATTTGGGGACTTACTGGGAAAGCAGAGAACAGGAGGTCACTGCCTACCTCAGGGGGACAGGGAAGGGCAAAAATTTAGCAGAAGCAGAAGCCTCATGTGTGTATGGCTATTAAAGGGGGTGTGGTGTTCTAGAGAGGGTTGCAGACTAAGTATCAAGAGTCCTCATGAGCCCCTTACCCTGTGTTTTGTTATTCTCAGCTCTTACACAGTGATTGACAGTGTGGGTACTCAATAAATATTTGTGGGACAAATGAATGAATGGACTTTCTCATCTGTGAAATCAAAGAATCGAGCCAAGTCACATAGAACTATAAGGTTTCCAATCAGACCTAAATTTCTGAAGATGTCTGGGGTTCCCTTAATAGAAGAAGTTGTCAGAGGCAGGCAGACATCCAGGCCCATGGCTCGTTTCAGTCAGAGCACTTATCTACATTGATGTTCAAATAGGTTTCATTTAAAAAGGGTTCACTACAAAGATTGAATGGTTATAAAAATGCATTTAAGATTTAGAAGAAACCTCAGTTCTAAGTCCTGTGACTCCACCCACAGCTTAGTCTCCAAAACAAAAGGATCCATACTTAGCTCAAAGCCAGCAGGAGGTGACTGAGACATAGTCTAAAGGATAGGAGAGTAAAAGGGAACCTGAAAAAGGACTTCTCACTCTGGGCTCCAGTTTTCCCAAACGGTTCTTCGCAGGAAGAATACACCTTGCCTGGAGTGATAATTACTTGTCAAATTACAATACAAAAATGAAGAAGAAAAAAAATCATGTGCAATCTCTCCAGTAGTTTGTCATATTGAAAATATGGCATAATTGATTCTGCAAATGCACCAAGGGAATACAAAACTGCAATCAAGTTTTCTGCAGTGTTTATATCTATAGTGATGGAAGTCTAATTACATAATTTATCATTATGAAATAAACTGTAGAGATCACAGGTACACATGATAATCAGCAGGATGGTGTTACTAGCTTTTGTGTAAATCACTGTGGCATTTTTTTTTTGTCCAGCACACAAACCAATCCTGGACAACCTCTATTTTGACCATGTACAACCATATTACAATGGTTAAGTGTTTCAATGACCCCTGTAATCTATTACATGAGATATTTATGCCCCTTCCTGCCCCTCCAGAAAATCTCTACCTGTCCCTAGCTCATCTACCCAAGGTGAGGATGTTAAGGGGTGCTACCCTGAAAGTGCCCTTGAGTTGTGCTCTGCTCTTAGCAATAGGCTTCAATGGCTTTCCAATGGCACAGAAGAAATCCAAACTGCTCAAGGTCATTATCTCCAGCCACTTCTCCTTAGTCCTTACCATGCACCCATTACATCACAGCTACATCAGATTTTTTGCCAGTCACTGAAAACTGGATTATCTTTTTCTTCTCTGGTCCTTACTCATTTCTCCAAAACCCCAGGTTTCCTATACATATTAAAAAAAAAAGTCTGTCTATATAAACCACTTGACATCAGGCATGCTTCTAAGTATGTGTCTATCATTAAAAGTAGGACATCAGATTCCTGCTTTTGGAAGGATAGAACAGATGTACTTTCCCCCATTTCTCCTACTAAGTACAAACAAAACCCCTGGACATTAAGTATAAAACAAACATAAGACAACTCTGAATTGTGAGAAGAAGATGGCAGACTAGTAGGCAATTGTGCCCTGAACAATGAATTCTCTTGGTTTCCTGTTGCCTCATATATCCTGACCAGGTACGGGAGATGCCAGTAGCTTAGAAATGCCAGTGGGCATAATAAAGACACAAGAAAAGTCTGCTAAACGAAAAGGGACTGCCTGATACAATAGAAAACTTTTAGGTAATAATTCCTCTACTGCAGCCAAATACCACAGAAAAAAAATATGACCTCATCTACACTCACACCAGCAAAAACTAAGCCAGAAGCCTAAACTTCCATCCTCATGAAGCTGCAGTAAGGAGCCCAACCTTACCCAACTCTGCCAGCATGATATCTGAGAAGGCCAAATGAAGATCTGGGACTTTCATCTATACTGGGCAGTAACAAGTCCCCACTCTCTGACAGTGTCAAAGCAAAGTACATGGGGAACCTGGACTGCCATCCTAACACAGCAGTAAAGAGGCCCACCATATAACAGGAGGCCTGATGGTGAGTCAGGACTTCCCTGTTACCCAACGGTAAAAAGGTTACTCCTTCTCCATGCTTTAAGTGGGGCCACTGAGGAGCAGCAAGGAGGATTCTTGCTTTTCCCAGACTGTGAGGCAATAGTGGAAGTCTAGTGGGAATGAGAAGTCCCAAAAATGCCAGCAGTAATGAAGAGTTCACTCCCACTAAGGTGTAAATGAAAGTATATATGAAGACCAAGTGGGAAACCAGGACTTCTACTAGCAACTGGTAGTAATGAAGTAGAAAGCTCCCTCATGTGCACCACCAGACTGTTCTCAGAAGAACCAACTAAAATAGGTGTAAATAAGATCTTAAGATCTACAACATAATACCCCAAATATCCACGTTTCAATTAAAAATTGTTCATCATGGGGCGCCTGGGTGGCTCAGTCGGTTGGGCGGCCGACTTGGGCTCAGGACATGATCTCGCGATCCGTGAGTTCGAGCCCCGCGTCGGGCTCTGTGCTGATGGCTCGGAGCCTGGAGCCTGTTTCAGATTCTGTGTCTCCCTCTCTCTGACCCTTCCCCGTTCATGCTCTGTCTCTCTCTGTCTCAAAAATAAATAAATGTTAAAAAAAACATTTAAAAAAAATCGCTCATCATACCAAGAACCAGGAAGATTTAAAATTGCATACAAGAGACAATTAATAGATGCCGACAATGAGAAGACAGAGAGGCTAAACTCAGCTGACAAGGGTTTTGTTTTATTTCTTCATGAAAAGTTTGAGCAGGACCTCTTGCAGTGGGAGTATGTCTGTCCCTCCTTTTGTTTTTATGGTGAAGTTTTGCCTGACAGAGCTTTTACAGCAGCCATCATAATGCTTTACCAAATAATTAAGAACACACTTGAAACAAATGAAAAAATAGAATCACAACAAAGACATTTTATAAAGAATATCCAATGTAAAGAGCAGAACTTCACATACAGTAACTAAAAGAAAGCGATTGAGTGGGCTCAAAAGAAAATGTAGGGGAAGGAAGGAAGAAGCAGTGAGCTGGAAGAAAGAATGATAGAAATTACCCAATCTGAAAAACAGAAAAAATAGACAAAATAAATACAGCCCCAGAGACTTTTATGTCTATAACAAAAGATCAAACATTCATGTCACCAGAATCCTAAAAAGAATGGCAATTAGTGCTTTCTCTGACTACAATGAAATCAAACTATAAATCAATAGCAAAATAGAACAGTGACATCTTTGAACATGTTAAAACTAAAGAATATACTTCTAATTGAACCATTCTAATTGAACCATGAGTAAAAAAGGAAGTCACAAGAGAAAGAAACAAAAATCACTGAAATGAATGAAAATAAAAATACAAAACATTTTATCAAAGAAGATATACAGATGTCTAATGAGCATATGAAAATATGTTCCATTTCTATGTACTATAATGAAGCAGCAGAAAAAGAAATCAAGGAATCAATCCCATTTATAATTGCACCAAAAAACCATAAAATACCTAGGAATAAACCTAACCAAAGAGGTAAAAAAAATCTATATGCTGAAAAGTACAGAAAGCTTGTGAAATAAATTGAAGAACACACAAAGAAATGGAAAAATATTCCATGATCATGGATGGAAAGAACAAATATTGTTAAAATGTCCATACTACCCAAAGGAATCTACCCATTCAATGCAATCCCTATCAAAATAACACCAGTATTCTTCACAGAGCTAGAACAAACTATACTAAAATCTATATGGAACTGAAAGACCCTGAGTAACCAAAGCCTTGTTGAAAAAGAAATCCAAACCCTGAGCCACCACAATTTTGGACTTCAAGCTCTATTACAAAGCTGTAATCATCAAGAAAGTATGGTACTGGCACAAAAAAGTCACATAGATCGATGAAACAGAATAGAAAACCCAGAAATTGACTTACAAATGAATGACCAACTAACTTCAGCAAAGCAGCAAAGAATATCCAATGGAAAAAAGACAGTCTCTTCAGCAAGCAGTGTTGGGAAAACTAGACTGCAACATTCAGAAGAATGAATCTGGACCACTTTTCTAACACCATCCACAAAAATAGACTCAAAATGGATGAAAGACCTAAATATAAGACAGGAAACCATCAAAATCCTAGTGGAGAAAACAGGCAACAACCTCTTTGACCTCAGACACAGCAAGTTTTTATTAGACATGTCTCCAGAGGCAAGAGAAACAAATAGCAAAAATGAACTACTGGGACTTCATCAAGATAAAAACTTCTGTGAAGTGAAGGAAATAATCAACAAAACTAAAAGGCAACTGATGGAATGGGAGAAGCTATTTTCAAATGATATATTGGATAAAGGATTAGTATCCAAGATCTATAAAGAACTTAGCCAACTCAACACCCAAAAAACAAACAATCCAGTGAAGAAATGGGCAGAAGACATGAATAGACATTTTTCCAAAGAAGACATCCACATGCCTAACAGACACATGAAAAGATGCTCAACATCACTCATAATTAGGGAAATACAAATCAAAATCACAATGAGATACCATGTCACATCTGTCAAACTGGCTAACCTAAACAACTCTGGAAACAACAGATGTTGGTGAGGATGCAGAGAAAGGGGAACACTTTTGCACTGCTGGTCAGAATGTACACTGGTGCAGCCACTCTGGAAAACAATATGGAGGTTCCTCAAAAAGTTAAAAATAGAACTACCTTACTATCCAGCAATTGAACTTCTAAGTATTTATCCAAAGGATACAAAAATGCTGATTCGAAGGGGGCACATGCACTCCAATGTTTATAGCAGCATTATCGACAATTGCCAAATTATGGAAAGAGCCCAAATGTCCATTACTGATGAATGGATAAAGAAGATGTGGTGTGTATACACATATGTGTGTGCACACGCGCACGTGCACACACACACACACACACACACACACACATAAACACACACAATGGAATATTACTCAGTGATGAAAAAGAATAAACTGTGCCTTTGCAACAATGTGGATGGAATGAGAATGTATTATGCTAAGCAAAATAAGTCAGAGAAAGACAAATGATTCACTCATGTGGAATTCAAGAAACAAAGGAGATTAACGTATGGAAAGGGAAGGAAAAATATGATAAAAAAAAAAAAGAGAGGAAGTAAACCATAAGAGACTCTTAAATACAGAGAACAAACATAACGGTTGCTGGAGGGGAGGTAAGATAGGCTAAATCAGGGATGGGTGCTAAGGAGGACACCTGTTGGGATGAGAATTGGGTGTTATACGTAAGTGATGAATCACTAAACTCTACTGAAACCGTTATTACACTGTATATTAACTAACCTGGATTTGAATAAACGTATAAACAAAAACATGTTCCACATGATATGTCATCATGAAAATACAAATTAAGACAACAATGAGATAATATTGACACCTATTAGAGTGTTCAACATCCAAAACACTGAGTAAATAAACTGCCAGAGAGATTGAGGAGCGGGAGCAAGTCTAATTCATAAGAGTGGGAATGCAAAACAGTATAGCCACTTTGGAAGACAGTTTGGTGGTTTCTTACAAAACTAAACATACTCTTACCATACAATCTAGTAATCATACTCTTTGGTATTTACCCAAAGGAGTTGAAAATTTATCTCCAAATACCTGTACAAAGATGTTTATAGCAGCTTTACATTCATAATGGCCAGGACTTAGAAGCAACCAAGATGTCCTTCAATAGGTGAATAAATAAACTCTGGTACATCCAGACAATGAAACAGTATTCAGCACTAAAAGTAAATGAGCTATCAAACCATGAAAAAAACATGGAGGAAGTTTAAATGCATATTACTGAGCTAAAGAAGCCAATATTAAAATGCTACATACTGTGTAATTCCACCTATAGGACATTCTGAGAAAGGGAAAATCATGAAGACAGTAAAAAGACCAGTGGTTTCCAGTGACTGGGGAGAGATAAGGATGAATGAGCAGAACATGTAGGATTTTTAGGGTAGTGAAATTACATCATACCACAATGGTGGGTACCTATCATGCATTTGTCAAAATGCATAGAATTTAAAATGGCACAATGAGCTGTAATACAAACTATGAACTTTTAGTGACTGTAACACGTCAGAGCAGGTTCATCAATTCTAATAAATGTACCACTCTGGTAGGGGATGCTGATAATGAGGGAGGCTATATAGGAAGTCTCTGTACCCTCCCCTCAATTTTCCTATGAACCTAAAGCTGGTCTTTAAAAAAGTAAAGTTTTAAATAAAACACACACAACATATCAAAATCCCTGTGACACAACTAAAGCAGTGCAGCAAGGAAAACTTGTGGCATTAAGTTTACATTAGAAAAGAGGAAAATTTTCACATCAATATTTAAAGTTCCTATCTCAAAAACTTAGAAAAGGAAGCACAAAATAAAGCATAAATAAGCAAAAAGAAGGCAATAATAAATATTAGGGAAGAAATCAATGAAAAATAAAATAAAAAATAGAGAAAAATCAATGATATAAATATCTAGCTCTTTGAAAAGACCAGCAAAATTGACTAAACTCTAGCAAGATTGATAAACACAAAAAGGGAGAACTCACAAATTCTTATTATCAGTCATGACATAGAAGATGTTATTATAGGCCATGCAGACATAAAAAAGATAATAAGGCAATACTATGAACAACTCTAGACATACAAATTTGAAAACTTAGATGAACTGGATCAATTCCTTGAAGCTACCATAACACTTTCAATATGAAATAAAAAATCTCCAGGCCCAGATGATCTTGGAGAATTCTACCAAATTAAAAAAAAATTCTACACAATCTCTTCTAGAAGCAGAGGAAACACTTCAACAACTTTATGAAGCTAGTATCAGACTAATGCCAAACAGGACTAGCAGAGTACAAAGAAAGACCAACATCTTTCATGAGTATGGGCACAAAAATTCTTCTCATAATTAGCAAAAAATTCAATAGTACATAAAAAAGTATACACCATGGTCAAGTAAAGTGTATCTCAGGGATGCAATGCTGGCCCAGGGTTCAAATATCTATCACTGTGAATTTAGAGGAAGATGGCAGCACAGTAGGAGAACCATAGTCTTGCCTTGTCTCACAAATAAAGCTAGGTAACTATAAAATAATCCTAAATACTCCAGAAATCAACCTGAAGACTGGAAGAACAAACTGTACAACTAAAGGTGGAGAAGAGGCTGCAGTAAAGAAGGTAGGAAGTACAGAGAGGGAGTTTAGGGGAGAAACAGATCACAGTTCCATGGTAGGGGAGGGAGCTATGGTTGTGGAGAAGGAGGAGAGAAACAGAGACAGACAGACAGACAGACACACACACACACACACACACACAGAGAAAGACAGAGAGAGAGAAAGACAGAGAGAGAGAGAGAGAGAGAGAGAGAGAGAGGAGCACACAGGGGAACACACAAGGAAAATGTTTCCTAATAGTCATTGGCTTAGAAGATACTAAAGCAAGAATAGAAAATTTGAACAGACCAATAACCAGCAAAGAAACTGAACGAGGAATCAAAAACAAAACAAAACAAAACAAAAAAACACACAACAAACAAAAGTCCAGGACTAGATGGCTTCACAGGCAAATTCTACCAAATATTTAAAGAAAAGTTAATACCTATTCTTCTCAAACTATTCCAAAAAAGTGTAAGAGGCCACCATTCTGAGGCCACCATTAACCTAATACCAAAACCAGGTAGACATTACTAAAAAAGGCAACTACAGGCCAATATTTCTGGTAAACATAGATGTAAAAACCCTCAACAAAATATTGGCAAACTTAATCCAACAATACATTTAAAATATCATTCACCACAATCAAGTAAGACTTATTCCTATGCTGCAACAGTGGTTCAAAGGATATCTTATCAAAGCATAAGAACCACATGATCATTTCAAAAGATGTGGAAAAAGAATTTAACAAAGTACAACATCCATTCATGATAAAAATCCTCAACAAAGTACATTTAGAGGGAACATAGCTCAGCATAATAAAGGCCATATATGAAAAACCCAAAACTAATATCATCCTAAATGGGAAAAAAAAAACTGAGAGCTTTTCCTCTGCAGTCGTGAACAAGACAGGGATGTCCACTCTTACCACTTTTATTCAATATAGTTCTAGAAGTCCTAGCCACAGCAACAAGATGAGAAAAAGAAATAAAAGTCATCCAAATCTGCAAGGAAGTAGTAAAACTTTCACTCTTTGCAGATGACATGATACTATATATAGAGACCCTAAAAGACCACCAAAAACCTACTAAAACTGATACACGAACTCAGTAAAGTTGCAGGATACAAAATCAACATACATAAATCTGTTGCATTTATATACACCAATAATGAAGTAGCAGAAAGAGAAATTAAAAATCCCATTTACAATTTTAACAAAAATAATAAAATACCTAGAAATAAAGCTAACCAAAGAAGTGAAAGACATGTACTCTAAAAGGTATTAAACACTAATGAAAGCATTGATGATGACACAAAGAAACGGAAAGATACTCCATGCTCATAGATTGGTAGAATAAATATTGTTAAGATATCTTTACTACCGAAAGCAATATACAGATTTAATGAAATCTCTCTCAAAATGCTAAAAACACTTTTTAATAGGGCTAGAACACCAGAAAAGACCTCAAATAGCCAAAGCAACTTGAAAAATCAAAACAAAGTTGGAAGAATCACACTTTCAGACTTCAAGTTATATTACAAAGCTGTAGTAATCAAAGCAGTATGGTACTGGCATAAAAATAGACACATTAATTGATAGAACAGAATAGAAAACCCAGAAATGAACCCACAACCATACGGTCAATTAATCTTCAGCAAAGTAGGAAAGAATATCCAATGGCTAAAAGACAGTGTCTTCAACAAATGGTGTTGGGAAAACTGGACAGCAACATACAAAATAATGAAAAGGGACCCCTTTCTTATATCATACACAAAAGTGAACTCAAAATGGATTAAAGACCTAAATGTGAGACCTGAAACCATAAAAATCCTGGAGAATATAGGCAGTAACTTATTTGACATCAGCTGTAGCAACTTCTTTCTAAATATGTCTTCAGAGGCAGGGGAAACAAAAGCACAAATAAACTATTGTGACTTCATCAAAATAAAAACCATCCGCACAGAGAAGAAAACTTTCAACAAAACTAAAAAGCATCTTAAGGAATGAGAAAAGATATTTGCAGATGACAAATCTGATAAAGGGTAGTATCCAAAATATAAAAAGGATTTATAAAATTCAACACCCCCAAAATGAATAATACTATTAAAAATTAGACATTTTTTCCAAAGAAGACATGCAGATGACCAACAGATACACTAAAAGATGCTCATTACCACTAATCGTCAGGGAACTACAAATCAAAACTACAAGGACATATCACCTCACATCTGTCAAAATGGCTAAACTCAACAACACAGGGAACAATAGGTGTTGGCAAGGATGTGAGAAAGGTGAACCCTCTTGCACTGTTGGTGGGGATGCAAACTAGTTGCAGCCACTCTGGAAAACAATATGGAGGTTCCTCAAAAAGTTAAAAATAGAATTACCTTATGATATGGTAATTGCACTATTAAGTATTTATCCAAAGAATACAAAAACACGAATTCAAAGGGATACACACATCCCGATGTTTATAGCAGCATTATCAACAATAGTCAACTTATGGAAACAGCCCCAGTGTCCATCAATGGATGAATGGATAAAGATGTGGTGTACACATACACACACACACACACACACACACACACACACTGGAATATTACTCAGCCATAAAAAATGAAATCTTGCCATTTGCAACAACATGGATGGAACTACAGAATATTATGCTAAATGAATTAAGTCATCAAAAGCAAAATACCATATGATTTCACTCATGTGGAATTTAAGAAACAAAACAAAGGAGGAAAGGGGAAAAAAAGAGAGAGAGAAGAAAACAAGAAATAGATTCTTAACTATAGAGAATTGATGGTTACCAGAAGGGAGGTGGGTATAAGAATGAGTTACATAGATGATGAGGATTAAGGAGTACTTCTGTTGTGGTGAGCACAGGGTGATGTATGGAATTGTTGAATCATTATATTGTACACCTGAAATTAATATTACACTATATGCTAACTAACTGGAATTTAAATAAAGACTTAAAAAATCTATCAATGTAACCTACCATATTAACAGGTTAAAGATGGAAAATACACAATCATATAAATCCAGAAAAAGCATTTGACAAAATTCAATATCCATTCAGGATTTACCAAAAAACCACAAACCTTTCAGAAACACAGGAATAGAAGGGATTTTCCTCACTTGATAAAGATCTCCACACAAAAAAAGCAAAACAATACCTATAACTAGTGCATCTCTTACCAACAAAAGACTGAACGCTTTTGATGTCCAGCACATGGACATTAAAACTTATAAAAAAGAATGATCTGTAATAACTCAAAACACTTAGATGCATATTTTACATGTAGAAAATGTGCATGCTGAAAAAGAAAAACTGCTTATGAAAGAAATCAGGGTATTCCTAATAAATACACATATTATGTTCATGGATTAAAAGACTCAATACAGTAAAAGATGTCAATTCTCTTAAAATTCTCTTTATATATATATAGTGTATATATATGTGTATATATATATATGTGTGTGTGTATGTGTGTGTGTATATATATATACACACACACACATACACACACACACACACATATATATATGTAATTCCTTTCAAAACCCCAGCAAGATTTTTTGTAGATATAGGCAATTTTTTCTAAAATAATTATAAGGAAATGCAAAAGAATTAGAAGAGATAACACAATTTTGAAAAGAAGAATAATGTGGGAGGGATCAGTCTACTTTCAAGATTTAATATATAGCCTCAGTAATTAAAGCTGTGGATGTACAGATGCAAAGATTAACGGAACAGAATAAAGAACCCAGAAATAAATGTATACAAATATGCCCGACTCATTTTTGATAATGGTACAAAGCAAAGTGACAGAAGCAATAGTCATTTGATTTTGAAAATGTTTACTTATTTTTGAGGGAGAGAGAAAAAGAGTATGTGAGTGAGGGAGGAGCAGAGAGAGAGGGAGACAGAGGATCTGAAGCAGGCTCCACACTGAGTAGAAAGCTCAATGTGGGGCTCTAACTCATAGACTGAGAGATCATGACCTGTTCTGGTCCAACGCTTAACTGACTGAACCACCCAGGTGTTGCAATAATACTCATTTTAAAGAATAGTTCTAGAAAAACTGAACATATGTGAGACAAAATTATATATATATATATATATATATATATATATATATATATACGTATGTATATATACACACATATGTATATATGTATATATGTATGTATATGTATGTATGTATATATATGTATGTATATATATGTATGTTTGTATGTATATGTATATATCAACCTAAATCTCATACCTTATACTGAGAGTAAACTTAAAATGAATCACAGACTAGTGATTTCAGCTCAGGTCATGATCTCAAGGTTTATGGCATGGAGCCTCCTGTCAGGCTCTGTGCTGGCAACAAGGAGCCTGCTTGGGATTTCCACCCCCACTGCTTCTCTGCCCCTCCCCCACACTTGCTCACACTCTCTCAAAATAAATAAATAAATTTAGAAAACGAATCACATAATTTCTTAATTCTACATATGCATCATTATTTTGTTTTTTTACTGTTGCTTTTCTTTTTGGTTTATTTTGGGGGAAATGGTTTGTTTTTGCTGTAATAAGAAGAAGCTGCCATAAAAAATGAATCACAGACTTAAATATAAAATGTAAAAGCTATAAACATTTGTGAGAAAAATGCAAGATGAAATCTTTAGGATCTAGGTCTAGCCAAAGACTTTTGATTTGACACTAAAAGCACGATCCATAAAAAAATGAGAAATTGGATTTCATTAATATTAAAAATGTTTGTTCTATGAAAGACTGTGTTAAGAGATGAAAAGACAAGATACAGAAGAGGAAAAGGATTTACAAAACTTACATCTGACAAATGACTACTATCTATAAAATATGAAGAACTCTTAAAATGTAACATTAAAAAATCATATAATAAAATCAGAAAATGGGCAAAAGATATGAATTCACATTCTATAGAAGAGAATAAACAGATGACAAGCATTTGAAAAAAAGTGTTCAGTGTCATTAGCCTTTTAGGAAATGCAAATTAAAGCCACAATGGAAGATCACTACACATCCAGCAGAATATCTAAGATTAAAAAAATGAAAAAGTGAAACCGAATGCTTGTGATAATCCAAAAAACTTTGATTATTTGACCACATTACCAGTGAGAACATAAAATGGTACAGTGTCTCAGAAAACAGTTTGGCAGTTTCTTGACAAATAAAACCTGCAGCTATGTTACTACCTAACAATTACAGCCCTGTAATTGGTCCCAGAGAAGGGAAAATTTATGTTCACACAAAGACCTGGACATGAATGTTTATGGAGGCTTTATTCATAATTGTACCAAACTGTAAACAACCCAAACACCCTTCAACAGGTGAGTGGTTAAAGTGTGGTATACCCATTCTTTGGAATACTGCTCAGAAAAAAAAAAAAAAAAAAAGGAAAAGGAACTAGTGAGTTATGAGTTATGTGACCTTGTGACAATGTAAATTAATCTTAAGAGATTCATTCTGAGTAAGAAAAAGGCATCTGCAAAGTGCTACATACTGTGTGATTCCACTCATATAAAATTCTTTCCTATTTATTTTGAGAAAGAGAAAGTACATGGGTAGGCAAGTGGGGGAGGAGCATAGAGAGAGAGAGGGAGAGAGAAAACTCTAAGTAGGCTCCACACTGTCAGTGTAGAGTCCGACATGGGGATCAATCCCACCAACCATGAAATCATGACCTAAGCTGAAATCAAGAGTTAGACACTTAACCAACTGAGCCACCCAGGTGCCCCTGATATAGAATTATTGTAATGAAAATGTACAGAAATGGACAACAAATTGGTGGGTTCAGAATGGGCATCAAGTGGGAAATGGGCTATAAAAGGACAACATGATCCTTGAAGTGCCAAACATATCTTGAATGTATCAATGCCAATATAAAGGTTGTGAAATTGTACTATAGTTTACCAAAGTGTAACATTCGGGGTAAATTGAGTAAATAGTACATAAACGCTTCCTGTATTATTTTTTTTTTGAAACTTCTTGTGAATCTGATTATCTCAAAAAAAAATGTTTAATTTAAAAAATTTTGGTAGTGTAGAGTAGAGAGAAGCGTGTATTTCTAGAGAGAAGTAGATGAGTTCCACATCCAACAATGGGCTGTTGGTATGTTTCTTTTTTTTTTTTTAATGTTTATTTATTTTTGAGACAGAGAGAGACAGAGCATGAATGGGGGAGGGTCAGAGAGAGGGAGACACAGAATGCGAAACAGGCTCCAGGCTCCGAGCTGTCAGCACAGAGCCCGATGCGGGGCTCGAACTCACGGACCGCGAGATCATGACCTGAGCCGAAGTCGGCCGCTTAACCGACTGAGCCACCCAGGCGCCCCTGTTGGTATGTTTCAAGGAACCTACAGCAGGGCTCCTGCCCTTCTAATTATGAGATGCTAAATGTTATCTGGCATCTCACAGGAACATCAGGCCTTATCATGGGATTTGTTTCCTGTATTCCTTTGATTCACTTGGGTGCCCCTATCTCTTTTCTATCATCTATCTTTCCCACATCTCCATTAGGCCCTCAATATTTCTTTCCTTTTCAAAAGATACACATAATTGGTCTGATCCACCCCTAAAAGTGAGAACGTCAAAGATATCATGTGTACACCATTTTATATAGAAGGAAAAATCACTAGAAATAGGTGATCTGGGATCTAATTTCAGCCTGATAATTCCTTGGGGAAAAGATCCTGGGTCAATAAATGGACAGAAGTAAGCCTCAGTTTCCCTTTCTGTAACATGATTAGACTTTTTGTCTTTTCTACTTCATAATGCATCGATTATAAGAATAGATTAAATAATAGAGGTCAGAAGGCTTTGTAAAGGATGGGCTACTGCCTATACACTGACGTTGTTATTCCATCTTGAGAACATGTGCTTTTACCAGGAGGTAGAGGTGTGAGCGAATCTCTAATGGCTTAATTTTCACAGATGGCAAGGAGGATGGTTTTGTATAATAGCCACCCAACTTATGTACTTTTAAGACCATTTGTGATAAGGAATTCAATGGTTTCATTGCTGCCACAGGCACAGGCATGATCAGAAATGGCAATTTGAAAGAACAGAACACCATTGCCCTCAAGAGATAGCACAGTATCCTGCACTTAGAAGATCTTCAAAATATGGTTATTTGAATTGAATAATGCTTACCAGAACTAGACCTTGCCAGTCAATCATATCAACAGAACTTTGGTGGGAGATCACAATCATAAGTATGGCACTCAGCTTGTCATGCAAAAATTCAAAGCAAATGGTATTACTAAGAACTCTCTTATTATCTAGGTAGTAAACAGAGTAGTCTTTGCTTCATACCTAAGATGTTGGCTATTTGTTTTGTTCCTCCCCTCTCATCTGGGAAAACCTCTGTAATTCAAACATAGTGGATTCAAAGCATATATACTGCAACTCCTTTCTCCCACACCCAGGGAAGGCATTGCTAATTGAAAATAAATCCTTTCTTTCAAATCAATGATAGCTAGTCATTCAAGAAACCCATTTGTGACAACATGGATGGATGTAGAACATGTTATGCTAAGTGAAATAAGTCAAGCAGAGGAAGACAAATACCATATGATTTAACTTATATGTGGAATGCAAAAGAACAAAACAAATGAGCAACAACAACAACAAAAAGCCTCCAAAAACCAGACTCTTAAATACGGAGAACAATTGGTGATTACAGCAGGGGAGGTGGGTGAAGGGATGGGTATAATAAAGGAGATTTTAGAGGTACAAACTTCCAGTTATAAAATAAGTCATAAGAGGAAAATTACAGCTTGGGTATATTGTCAATAATACTATAATAACATTGTATGGTGACAAATGGTGACTATACTTCTCATGGTAAGTACTGAGTAACTTACAGGGATTGTTAAATCAATATATTATACACATGAAATTAATATAACATTGCATGTCAACTGTACTTCAATAATAATAAAAAAAAGATAACAGACAAAACCTCTTGGCCAATCCTTGTTAATTTGCTCTTTGCCAACAAGTCTTATGACAAAAATTTCCATTTGTATATTGTGGGTGTCTGTTATGTGTAAGGCAATAGAGAAGGTGATGGATGATTTTAAGGGGGCTCAGAGTCCATTACAACAGAAAACGTCAGCCCAAATAATTCTGCTTTGGGGTAGGCATGCTGAAAGTGCTGGAAGAAAGGCACAAGTATCAAGGGAAGTCTAAAAAGTAAGAGGTTACTTGTTACTAGTAAGATCTTGGAAGGCTTCCTGGTGTTGTGAAAAAGCATTTCATCGTCCCCAGGGTAGAGAGGACTTATATTTCTGGAGATGAGAGAAAAAGTATTCTATTCAGAAAGCAAAGGCAATACATTCAAGGAAGTGTTTGCTATGTACAGGAAACAAGGCTTTAGTTTGGTGCACAGGGTATGCTGAGGGAAAAGGCAGGAAAATAAATTTAATAGGTAAACTGGGGCCAAATCATGGAAGACTACAGATCAAATACAGTCAAAATACCAGGCTTGCCAACACACCCAGCTTACAGATATGGCAGAATCATACCACAGCAAAGTCAGAAAAAATGTCAAAGAAATAATATTCTCTTTCCTTTTTGTACAGAGACAACATTTTACAGATGAAGAAACAGAGTCATAGAGGCTAAGTACCTGGGTCAAGTTCTAGAACTGAATGGAATCCAGGAGTCTTGCTACCTATTGAATAGCATGTTTTGCCCCTCCTCCCACCCCCCAGCTTCTAGTTGTCTGTCTCTGGGCATAGGAATTGATAATAAACCTCTGCTCCTTCTGGTTGAATTACCCTTTTTCTAGATTCTTCACCAATAGTGACTTTTCCCTCATAATTCAATCTCAGCTCGAAAGTTACTTCCTTGGGGAGGTCTTCCCTGACCATACCGTCTGAGGAAGCCCTCTTATCATGGTCCATCCCATCAGTCTGATTTTCTTCACAGAATGAACCACGCTTTGAAGTTACTTTATTTATCGATTTATTTTTGTCTTCTCCTTTAGAAGTCAAGATCTGTTCTTTTTTTCTTTCTGCTTCTGCTAAAATTGTATTTTTTACTATAGCAATATTCTAAACCTAGGGAAAAAAGAGAGAGAGAGAGAGCGAGCGCACGTCAAGAAGGTTAAGAAGAACAGAAGTGGAGAGAGGAAATTTATAAGTTAATACAGGTTGACTAGTTCATTGAGCAGACTATGAGCACCCACTGTGAAGCACTGTGTTAGACAGTATTAAGAGAGCTACAGGAGTGAGTAAACAAACATGTATGATATAATCTCTATTCTCAGAGCTTATAGCCCAGAGGTAAAGCCAAAATGAATCCAATTCATTAACTAGATAAAATTACAACTGTGAATAATGCAAAGAATGAGAAATACAAGTTGTTATGAGAGCAAAAGATAGCAAGATTTGACCTTATGAGAGAAGTCTGATGATGATTGAGTGCATATCACAAGATAGGTATGGGTAAATGAGGTAAAGAGAAGGAAGAGTATTCTAGGAGCAGGGAAAAGCATTTCAACAGTCAAGTGTCTCATGACTGTTTTTGTTACTGACGGTGATGGTGGTCTCCAGGCAGCTTAAGCACTCCTGCCACTCTGGGATGTTGTCATTCTAGTAGGGCCCCTGGACATAGGAGGAAAAGGTGGTGTGACAGGATCAGCAGTACCAATTAATTACCATTCTTTGCACTAGAGTCATTATTAGTCTCAGAATAAACACTGAATGGGTAATGCAATGTTATCTGTCTACAGCAGAATTTTAATTTGCATGCTTTGTGACACTAATACTTTTACACTATCCAGGAGATAGCTTTTAGAGTCAGTCTTTCTCTCCAATCTTTTCATACAGTGTGTGAACAAATTAGTTTTTTTCCCCTCTCTCCGCCTAGAATTCTTTCCTCTGGGCATTGCTGTCTTTCTTTGCACATTACCATTAATTGACTTGCGTATTAATTTAACTAACATTTGTTGAGTTGACTATGGGCAAAGTCTGTGGCAGGAACTATGAGAGATTCTAGCTCTCAGAAAGCAGGCATGCTCACAGACTGAACAGTTTCTTTTCTTCTACATTGAAGAAAATGTTCAAACACATGATGCTGTTATATGTCTTTGTGTGTTGGACCTATTTTCCCTTTGCCTGGACTTCATTCCTTTTTAAACATTTGACAATCTCTAAGATTTGTCTTAAGTTCCATCTTTTCTTTGAAGCCATGAGTGTCTCAGAATTACTTTCATTACAAATGACAGACCCAATTATAACTACCTTCTTTTTCAAAAGAAATGTATTGTTTTTTGTAGCTTTTGTAGCTGAACAATCCTGGGGGATATGTGGCTTTAAGAATAGCTTGTTTCAAAACACACCAATGTCACCAAGAATAAGGTCTCTTTTTTCATATTTTGGTTCTTCTATACATAAACTCTAGACCCTATAAACAGACCCTATAAACTGTTGACTTCATACCTTTTGGGAAAATCAAGAGTACATTTCTATAAATCTCAGGGAAAGGTTTCATTCTCATTGGCCTGCATTGCATCTCACAACCATCCTTAAACTTATCACTATTTTCAGGGGAATGCAGGGAGTTAATCGTACTATAGGCAGGACTAGTCACATGATACTCTTGTTGACCTACTGGTATTCCGTGAGTACCTCCTTCACTCCTACCATGAATGTATTCCTTTCTTTAGTGTCAAATATACTTATAAAACTGTATTTTAATATGCTTGGAAATTCACTGTAGCAGGTAAGATGGAAAAAGGGGTTAAGCATGGTGATGGCAATGGCAGAATCTGTAAGTGACTTACTTGTAAAAATATTGGTAAATAAGCATTCATTTCTGGTGGTTTTCTCTGCTCAAAGTATCACAGGGACCATACAAAATTACATTTGAAAAGGAGAAATATGGCCTACATCTATAAAATAAAATGTCAGGTTTTTCAAACATGATTTAATTAAAATCGTATCACTAATGTATATTATGTGCTAGATATTATGCTGAGGACTTTATTAACATTTTGCATTTAAACCATAAACAACATATTAATTTATAAATAGGAAGAGAGATCTGAAACTAGTAATTTTCTCAAGTCCGTCAGCCAGTATATGATTCTATCAAATTTGAATCCACTGTGTTAAGAGATGAGAATGCAAGAGTATACAAAACCCAGAAAGGCATTGCCTTCATAAAGTAATATAGCCACAGTACAAGAGATCAAAAATTTTCAAATAATTATGCATGTAAATGTCAAATTACACAGTGAATGGTTTACAGCAAAAAAGCACAGGATGCTATGAAAATATACAGCAGGACATCTCTGGAACCTCAAAAAAATACTTCTGGAGAATTTATGCTTGAATTGAGACTCTGGGGATGGGCATATGGTTAACAAGATGGAGAAAAGAGAGATATTCCAGATAAAGGATACTGTGTGGTCAAATTCTCTGAAGGTCAAGGAAAAATGGTATGTTTCAAGAAATGAAAGAAGGATAGAGTGGCCAGGGTATCAAGAAATAGCATGACCTTTGGATAGGCTGGTACAGAATACAAAACTGTGGATATAATGTCTAACCTTGCAGGGCTTTGGTAGGCTACAGTATATATTTTGATTTTAGAGTAGACAGAAATAACTGCAGGGTCTTGAGCATACAAGTGACTTGTTTAGATTGCATTGCAGAAAAAGAAAGCTACTGGGAGAGGGACACCACCTAAGAATGTATTATATAGTTCAGGAGACAGATTGCTATGGCATTAACAAAAGAGGTGAAGCAATTGACCAATTCAAGACATGATCAGAAGGTAAAATCAGAGGTACTTCGTCATGACAGGTGTGGGAGGATAGGGTGAGAAAGAGGGAAGTATCAGAACGAAGCTCAAGTGTACACAGTTATCTTAGTATGAACCAAAGATGAAATAGGATGGCAGCAAAGTAAGGTGAATATATCAACAGGGGAAGTGGAGAATATAAAAAGGATTGGAGAGGCAGTAGTACAATCAAAAGGAAAGGGGGTGGTTTTGATGGGCAGAAAATTGGTAGGAACCATTTGGTGAGGATAAATAGAAGAAAATAAGGTGGGAAAATAGGATGGGAACACATCAAACGGAGTGTCAGGAACCAAGCTAAGATGTTCATTCATGATGCAGTAGGCAAGGAAGAATCATCACAATTTTCAAAGAAAAGGAATGACATGACCATGAAAGCATATCAGGAAGATTTGTAGCCACTTGTTGAAGAAGATTGGGAGGGCATAGTTAACAGAACAGAGGAGACTAAAAGAGTTGGGGGAGGGCGCAGTAAGTTCAGAGAAGTATAGACAGGGTTTGAAAGAGGATAGTGGAGACAGGGCCAAAAATCAGATCCAAATTCTAAAGTAATGTGAGTGGGCCAACATGCTAGATACTAAGAGCTTTGTAAAGGATTAATAGCTTATCCTCTGCCTCAAGGATTTACAATGTAGGGAGGAGTAATATTTGGTTTCATTTCTCTAAGTGCAAATAAATAATATAAGATGAGAAAAATCTACAGAATTTCAGAGGACGGAATGGTTCTCTTTGAAGTCATCAAGGAAGACCTCATAGAGAAACTGGAAGAATTCAGAATGTGGTTTAAATACTGTAGACAGAAGGAAAAGGTGTTGTTGGTGGTCGAAATCTCAAATGCCCAGGTCCCCAGAAGAATCTGAAGTCTGCCTACAATCGCATTGTAACATGTCTGATTCCTCATTGTGATTTAGCATGTCTTTGTTTTCAACACCTCCCAACTAAGCACACTGTGCAAATTACTCTAAGGAGACCTACAGCCCCTTTCTGGAGTAGTTAATGAAGATGGTAATAAGATTGAGCTGAACTATGATCTTAGAAAGCCCTCCTGTAGACACTTTGAACTCTGTGAGGCCTCTGATGCCACTCACTGCCACACTTTTTCAGTTTTGCCATTATATTCTCTGACAGTTTTCAATCCTGACGACAGTGTTCATATCTAAGCCAATTTACAATTAATCTTGCAGACAGGCTCTCATCAAACTCTATCACACAATTTCCTGAGATGCCAACATATAATGCACAATGCAGTTCTTTCATGTATTGTAATTATAATTTTATCAGAAAACCAGTCAAGGATTTCTAACATTTTTATCTTCATAACTCTAAATAGCATATCCATTTATATTCACAGCTATGGGGCTGATGGCTTTGTTAGGAAATGGAAGTTATAATTACCAATGGTTTTTCTAGAATCATAGAAACAAAATATTTCACAGTAGGAAGTGAACTAAGAGGTCATCTGATAATAACTCTAATATTTGTGCAGTAGTTTTACAGTTTTTAACCATTCTTCTCATTTGCTCAATGGGATGCACTGGGCAGAAATTACCATCACCATTCTGTAGTTGAAGCATCTGTGTTGTAGAGAAACAATGGGACACAGCCTGGCAATCCAAGCTTAGAACCCAGGTCTTCGGATTCTTAGATTACTACTCTTTGTACTTTAGTATGTTGACCTAGGAAGTGTAAATACTCCCAGAGGACTGTCAAAATCAAGTTACATCAGGGGACTGGAAAGCAAAAACATTTGAACTATTATCAAATTTAAGAATGATGAAGTTATAGCCAACAAGAAGAGTGCATGCCTAGTATAAAGGCAATTACATAAAATAATTCAAAACACTGTTCTGGGCACACATACCACATGTGTAGACTGAATTTGGCTTATGGACTGCAGATTATGGCCCTTACTTCAACATCTGAGAAAAAGAAATAGTCACGACATTCCCCATTTTCTCAACCCCTAGATTATTGATGAGTATTATCTTTGTGAGAATGATTGATGTTTTATTTCCCTTATTTCTTTGTTAAGTACTCAAATCCTCAGGTTTTTACAGGTACTTTTTAATATGTGCTTTTGAGGAATACGTTTATATCAGGAACCATATTAGACATACAGTTATCACTATCATTTGGATGGTATATGTATAAAATTAAGAGGCACAGTCAGAATTACTATAGGCATTCATAGAAGAGAGCTTTCCCTGGGGACTGATGTGATCAGCAAGAGCTTATGGTACTTCAGCTGAGCTTTAAGAAACAGGTAGCCCTTAGTCAGTGATGATGTTCCATCAGTGGTTTCCAAACTGAAGGGCCCAAGACAAACCATTGAAAAAGAATGAACAAATCATATCACCTATTAATTGTATCTATTTTTATGTGTTTAAATTTTTGCTCATTCTTAGCATGTACAGGGCATACTTGTAGAAAAATATCTGTATATAGTTTATAAACAATAAATATTCATATTTTTTAGTAACTTCTCAGAAGTATTTTCGAAATGAAGGTGGGACCAAAGACTATAGCCTGGGATAGACAATGATGATATAATTACTATTTTTTAGTGGTTATTATGAAGTAGGTACTTTGTTTTCAATTTCATTCATTTTTGCTCTTTATCGTTTCCATCTTTCTCCTTGTTTTGGCTTTCTTTTGTGATTCTTTTTTAGGATCCTGAGGTGAGAGCTTAGATTACCGATATGTGAGTTTTCCTTTCTTCTCATTTGTATATTTAATGCTTTAATTCTGCCCTACATTAGCTATGTCTACCACATTTCGATATATTTTTTCATTTATCTCAATGTATTTTTAAATTTCTCGAGACTTCCTCTTTGACCCATGACTTATTTTGATATGAAATATTTAGATAAATTCTATTTAGTTTCCAGGTGTTTGAAGATGATGCTCTTATCTTTTGGTTAATAATTTCTGGTTTGATTTCACTGCCATTATTTCAATTCATTAAAACTTACTGAGGTTTTATGGCCCAGTATATGTTCTTAGTATATGATCTTAGACACTTGAAAATAGTTTGTATTCTGGGTTTTTTTTTGGGGGGGGGGGTGAAGTGTTCAATAAATATCGATTAGATCATGCTAACTGATGGTATTGGATCCTTCTAAATCCTTACTGATTTTCTGTCTAGTTGTTTTATCAATTGCTGAAAAAGGGATGTTAAAGTCTTCAGCTATAATTGTAGATTTTTCTATTTTTCTTTTAGTTCTGTTTTTGCTTTATGTATTTGCAGTTTTGTTGTTCAGTGCATATACATTTGGATTGCAGTATCTTCTTGATATATTAACAGTTTTATGGTATATAACATCCCTTTCGATCTCTGATAATTTTCTCTGTGATAAAATCTACTTTATTGGATATTAACATAATATAGTAACTCCTTCCTTGTTTTGATTATTTGAATAATATCTTTTTCACTCTTTCTATGAACCTACCTATATCACACTTAAAGTGATTTTCTTGTAGTTAACATACTGATGGGTCATGTTTTCTAATCCACTCTGTCAGTCTCTATCTTTTAATTGGTGTGTTTAGATCATTTTTATTTAATGTAATTACTGATGTAAGAGGACTTAATTTTCCATTTTATTTTTTGGTGTGTAATTGGTCTTTTTTTTCTACCTTTTTGTGGGTGAATTGAATATTTTTGGAATTACAGTTTCATTTATCCCTACTGTTTTTTAGTTTATTTCTTTGTATAGAGTTTTTAATGGTTACAATGGGTATTATACATAAATAACTTAATAGTCTACTTACATTATCATTCTACTAGCTTAAATGGGGTATATAAATCTTGCCTCTTTTTAAGTCCTTTTCTCTCCTCCATTTGTGTCTTAGTCAGCTAGGGCTGCCATAACAAAATAACTTAGACAGGGTGGCTTAAACTATAGAAATGTATTTCTCAAAGTTATTGAGACTGGCTGTCTGAGATTAGGGTCCCAGCATGGTCTGGTTCTGGTAAGGGCTGCCTTCCTGATTTGTAGAAAGCCACCTTTACATTATGTCTTCACATGGCAGGGAGAGAAAAAAAAAAGAGGGTGAGGAGAAGTGGGAGAGTGGGGAGATGAGAGAGGACTCCGAAGAGATAAGAGACTGAGAGCAGGGACAGAGAGAGCTCACACACTCTGGTGTCTCTTTTCATAAGGGCACTGATTTCATCATGAGGGCCCCATCCTTACTTCATCTAAACTAATAATCTCTCAAAGGCTTATCTCTAAATATATTCACGTTGGGAGAGGGCTTAAACATATTAATTGGGGGGAGGGGAGCAGCACAATTCAATCCATAGTAATTCTTTTTACATATAATTGTCTTAAATATTTTCTTTAATACATTTAGAACCACATCAAACAGTGTTATAATTTTTGCTTCAACTGTCAAACAACATAGAAAGTTCAAGAAGAAGAAAAAAATCATTGTATTTATCCACATTTCTGGCTTAACTTGTTCTTTCTTCCTTTATGATATTCCACAAGTCCTTCTTTTATCATTTCCTTTCTATTTAAAGAAATTTCCTTTCTTTTAGGGTAAGTTTTCTTGGAACAAGTTCTGTTAATTCTATTTCATCTGAAAATATCTTGATTTTCCCTTTTTTTTTTCTTGGGGAAAAATGATATTTTTACTGGATGTAGAATTTTTGGTTGGCTTTTCTTTCAGGACTTGAAAATATGATGATAATTCCTTTGGCCTTCATAGATTATGATGAGAAATCTGCTTTCATTTAGCCTCTGCAATCAGACAACACAAAGAAATAAAAGGCATCCAAATTGGCCAGGAGGAGGTCAAACTTTCACTCTTCACAGATGACATGATACTCTGTATGGAAAACCCAAAAGATCCCACCAAAAAACTGCTATAATTGATTCATGAATTCAGCAAAGTTGCAGGATATAAAGTCAATGCACAGAAATCGGTTGCATTCCTATACACCAACAATGAAGTGACAGAAAGAGAAATCAAGGAATTGATCCCATTTACAGTTGCACAAAAAAAAAATAAATAAATAAAATGCCTAAGAATAAATCTAACCAAAGAGGTGAAAAATCTATACTCTGAAAACTATAGAAAGCTTATGAAAGAAATTGAAGAAGACACAAAAAAAATGGAAAAAGATTCCATGCTCCTGGATAGGAAGAACAAATATTGTTAAAATGTCTATACTACTCAAAGCAATCTACACATTCAATGCAATCCCTATCAAAATAACACCAGCATTCTTCAGAGCTAGAACAAATAATTCTAAAATTTGTATGGAACCAGAAAAGACCCCGAATAGCCAAAGCGATCTTGAAAAAGAAAACCAAAGCAGGAGGCATCACAATCCCAGACTTCAAGCTATACTACAAAGCTGTAATCATCAAGACAGTATGGTACTGGCACAAAAACAGACATTCAGATCAATGGAACAGAATAGAGAACCCAGAAATGGACCCACAAACATATGGCCAACTATACTTTGACAAAGCAGGAAAGAATATCCAATGGAATAAAGACAGTCTCTTTAGCAAGTGGTGCTGGGAAAACTGGACAGCGACATGCAGAAGAATGAACTGGACCACTTTCTTACACCGTAAACAAAAATAAACTCACAATGGATGAAAGACCTCAATGTAAGACAGGAAGCCATCAAAATCCTCGAAGAGAAAGCAGGCAAAAACCTCTTTGACATTGGCTGCAGCAACGTCTTACTCAACATGTTTCCAGAGGCAAGGGAAACAAAAGCAAAAATGAACTACTGGGACCTCATCAAAATAAAAAGCTTCTGCACAGAAAAGGAAACAATCAGCAAAACTAAAAGGCAACCAACAGAATGGGAGGAGATATTTGCAAATGACATACCAGATAAAGGGTTAGTATCTAAAATCTATAAAGAACTTATCAAACTCAACACCCAAAAAACAAATAATCCAGTGAAGAAATGGGCAAAAGACATGAATAGACACTTCTCCAAAGAAGACATCCAGATGGCCAACTGACCTATGAAAAAATGCTCAACATCACTCATCATCAGGGAAATACAAATCAAAACCACAATGAGATACCACCTTACACCTGTCAGAATGGCTAACATTAACAATTCAGGCAACAACAGATGTTGGCGAGGATGCAGAGAAAGAGGATCTCTTTTGCATTGTTGGTGGGAATGCAAGCTGGTGCAGCCACTCTGGAAAACAGTATGAAGGTTCCTCAAAAAAACTAAAAATAGAACTACCCTATGACCCAGCAATTGTACTACTAGGCATTTACTACAAGGGATACAGTTGTGCTGTTTCGAAGGTACATATGCACCACCATGTCTATAGCAGCACTATCAACAATAGCCAAAGTATGGAAAGAACCCAAACGTCCACCGATGGATGAATGGATAAAGAAGATGTGGTATATATATATACAATGGAGTATTACTCGGCAATCAAAAAAGAATGAAATCTTGCCATTTGCAACTATGTGGATGGAATTGGAGGGTATGATGCTAAGTGAAATTAGTCAGAGAAAGACAAAAATCATATGACTTCACTCATATGAGGACTTTAAGAGACAAAACAGATGAACATAAGGGAAGGGAAACAATAATATAAAAACAGGGAGGGAACAAGACAGAAGAGACTCATAAATATGGAGAACAAACTGGGGGTTACTGGAGGGATTGTGGGAGGGGGGATGGGCTAAATTGGTAAGAGGTATTAAGGAATCTACTCCTGAAATCATTATTGCACTATATGCTAATTTGGATGTAAATTTTTTAAAATAAAAAATTAAATTAAAAAAAAAGAAACTTGCTGTCATTTAGAGGGCTTTCCCTCTACAGTTAAGTAAGTTTTCTCTTTCTTTGGTTCCTTTCCCCATATTTTTAAATTTGTCTCTAGTTTGTAGAAATTTAACTATAGTGGGTCTTGGTGTGCATTTCTCTAGTTTTATGCTGTTTGCAGTTAAGTTCCTTGAATCTGTATACTTAACATCTTTTGCCAAATTTGGGAAGTTTCAAATTATTTTATCAGTTTTTCTGTTTTTCTCCCCTCTTCCAGGAATTCAGTAAGAGGAATATTAGATCTTTTCTTATATTCTCATGTGTTCTTTAGTCTTTCTTTTTTCTTTTCAAGCTTACCTTTTGCGGTTCTGATTCTGTCATTACTATTGCTTCAGCATCAAGTGCACAGATTCTTTGCTGTCTCTTCTATTTGCTAGTGACCATATCCATTGAAGTTTTTATTGTTGCTGTTGTTACTATATTTTTAAGTATTAAGATTTCTGTTTGGTTCTACTCACATTTTCTGTTTTCTTGCTAAGAGATTTTATATTTTTATTTGTTTCAAAGATGTTCATGATTATTGAAGCATTTCTCAGATGGCTGCTCTTAAATTTTGTCATATGACTCTAGCATTTTTGTCATCTTGGTGGTATCATCCAAAAAATCTATAATTCAGTTTTATATACTCCTGATTCTTGGTATGATGAGTGATTTTCATTCAAAATGAGTGTTTTGAGTATAATTTATGGAAACATCAGATCTGGGGTGACTGCTGTGCCAAATAAACCATGTACATACATAATAATAGGACAGGTGCTGAACTGTGATTTTTTTTACATATGTCAACAGTCCATTGTTTGATGTGAAACTCACTGACTTGACTCTAGGAATGTACCTCTTACTCTACTTCATGACACTGATTTTTTAAAATATTGAACCCCTTTTACTTTCATATTTCCTGCCTTTTTTAATATTATAGTTTCATTGCATTTTGGCATTAAAGGGAATCTGTAACAGAGAATAAAAGAAGTACTGTATGTTTGGGGCACATAAAAATACAGAATTGTTAGGAAACAAAATATTTTAGGAAAATGCATGGCAGAATCCAGGACTGGCAACTGGCAACCATGGATGACCCAAATGTTAGATTTTTCTGTTATGGTTGTTTTTTTGTTTTGTTTTGTTTTGTTTTGTTTTGTTTTGGGGGTTTGGGGGGGTTGTTTGTTTTTGTTGTTTGGGGGTTTTGTTTTGTTTTGTTTTTGGTCTTTGCAAGCCTATCAGATATGGCTGCCATGAAACCCTCAATGACAGTAGGCAGTTGCCACCTCAAGAGAGTTGGCACGATAGCATACTTTTTTTTTTTAATTTAAATTCAAGTTAGTTAACATTCAGTTTAGTCTTGGCTTCAGGATTAGAACCCAGTGATTCATCTCTTACATAGGACACCCAGTGCTCATCCCAATGAGTACCCGCCTTAATGCCCATCACCCATTTAACCCATCCCTCTACCCATCCCCCTCAGAAACTCTCAGTTTGTTCTATGTATTTAAGAGTCTCTTATGGTCTGCCTCCCTCTCTATATTTATATTATTCTTCCTTACCTTCCCCAATGTTCACCTCTTGAGTTTCTCAAATTCCACATATGAGCGAAATCATAGGAACTTTTAAGAACTCCTAGCAGTCTCTGCTTGCTTGGCTGACAACTGTCCTGGCCTCACACAAACTCTAATCTCACTGTGAATCCAGGGGTCCTAACCCACACAGGGAAAATAGCAAAAATCAACCACATAGAACCAGAACTTATCTTCAGAGTTGTGTACTCCCTAGAGTCACTTCTGTGAACCGCCCCCTACACCATCAGAATCTGTCCCACTGACCTTGAATTACACTATTTTCATTTTAATCCACTGTTGTTTAAAAGGCTGTGGAACCCTTAAAAAATAATTGATCACATGGCTGAGCCTCTGCCCCTAAGTAACTAACATGGAAATAGTTGAGTCAAAATTAACCTTTAAATATTGTAAATCTTATATGTCTCTCAAGAGACATTAAAGAAAACTCCATTCCTATAACTCAACTCATGTAGCTTTTTCTCCTTTACAAGCCTCTTCTATGTAATGTTGCATCAATGCTCTAAGAGTATGGGTGGTGTTTTTTCTTTTCTTTTTTTTTCTTGTATATTATATCAGTGAACCTAGAAATTTATTAAACCTTTCCTCTCCTCTTTTTCCTTTTTGGTTTTATCTTTATTAGCCTATTCGCTTACTTCTATATTACAAAACTTTAAAAATCAGTCTGGAAAGGCAGGATATTCTTCCAGAGAGGGTTGGAATGAATTAGAGAGAGACTGTGAACACACTTTTGGATTCCATCATAGCTGCCAATGCTTTCAGAGAATTTCCTATTTATATAGAGTTAGCTCTTGAAAGTATGATATCTAATATAATAAAAATCAATATTATGTTACCTGCTAGCAGCTCAGAGTTAATTAGACACTAATTAAAAGAATTTCTCAATGCCTCGTTTCACTATGTAGGCATGGGCAATGCAAGTGTTATTTTATATGCAAGATCCAGAAAGTAGAAACCACTCTTTAAAATTGTGTAATATGAATCCACTTCCAAATATTGCTGAATAGGTGTTTGAACTGAAAATCATCTCTGAGATTATCAAGCCCTGTGTTTCTCAACCTGGAGTGTATGTATCCCAATGGTGTATCCCAGAGGATATACAAAGCTACAGGGAAACAGTGCACATCATTCTGGAAAAGAAATTTTATTCAATAATGAGTAATTTAAACATAAATTTTGGAGTAAAATAAATATATAGTTTCAATATTTTCAGTATTTTTTCAATAAAATAAACAATTGGAGGCTACTTTTAAGATACATTTTGATATTTCAAAGAAATTGAGATTTTGCATTCTACTGCTTCAGATTATAACCCCTCATGTGAGTGGAATATATATTCATTTCCTTTTCATTTAAAACAGTTGCTGCTAAACCTGCATGTACACTACACTAACCTGAGATGCTACTTAAATGATAGTGCCCCAACCTCAAACAAACTGGAATCGGAATCTCTGGACAAACAACTTGGACGTCTGGGCTTCATTTTTGTTTTTGTTTTAAGTTTATTTATTTATTTTGGAGATAGAGAGAGGGAGGGAGGGGCCGAGAGAGAGGTAGATAGAGAATTCCAAGCAGCCTTAACGCTGTCAGCACAGAGCCCAAGGCAGGGCTTGAGCTCATGAACTGTATAGATCATGAGTTTAGCTGAAATCAAGGGTCGGATGCTTCACTGAGCCACCTGGGTGACTTACCTATTTTGTTTTTTAAATTAAACCTCCATGGACACTCTGATATGAAACTGGCATTGAGAACAACTGATTTGAGAGATACTTCAGAACCATAAGGAAGGCGCTGCATAGCATCTTCTTTTCATTTTATATTTAAGACAGCTAAGGCTCAGAAATAAGAAGGAACTCACGCAGTGCCAGCGCTGAAACTAGAATGCCAATCTTCTGATGTCTATGCAGTGTGTTAATATTATGTTTATCACAACGTTCATAATAGGTTGATGTCAATTTTACAGACATTAGTTATATGATAGCTATTTAGAAAAAGAACCTCAATCTAAACCGCCAAAGTAAATATTTTTTTACATAGAAAATTAACCAACCAGGAGTATCTGGACTGATCCTCTGAAATTAATTACATGGAAATTGCCCGAGTTTAAATGAGCTAGGAAATTTCCCTATTTCTAGCATATACATTCATTGTTTTAAATTCAATAAATATGCATTCATACATCGGCCAGTATTGGGCATTCCAAGGAAAGCAAAGTGACCTCAAAGAGCTTTCTAGTAGTCTAGTGGAAATGTGAGGCGTGCCCTCAATCACCAGCAGTTGAGGTAAGGTGGAATGAGAGACCTATAATTCAGACACCAACACAGATGCTGGGGGATCAACAGAACAGAAATGATGCTCTAGGCTGGGTGGGGGACAGTAATGTTTCAAGGAAAAGCCATAGAGAACGTGCAGGACATACAATGGAGCTACATTTCACAGGTTTGGATCTGAATTGGAGATAATGAAAAAAAAAACACACAGAAAAAAAAAGTGCTCTTAAAATTCTTGAAGTCACTCCTAGAGTAGACATATTAGCTTATGTAACCAACCTCATACAATAATTTTGATGTACAAAGAGGGAACTCTGAGCAAATCTAAAGAAAAAGGGAAAAGCTGTATGATTTCCTGGACATTCAAATCAATCTACCTTTAAGGCAAGTATCAGATTCTTAGCAGTGAAGGGAAAGAAAAATTCTTCTCTACACTCAAGGTCTTCCAGCTGAACTAAGAATTAAATTTACATGAGACAGATTAATAGGAGAGACAAGTTTTATTACATGCACATGGAGGTCCCATTATGAAATCAAGACCTAAAGAAGTGACCAAGGCAGACAGTTCTTATACTCTTTAGACAGAGACAGTAAATCTCTAAGGAATTGACAGGACAAAAAAACAAAACAAAACAAAACAAAAAACAACAACAACAACAAAACTTAGCTTTGGGAACCTCAAATTAGTTCAATTAGTAAGAAATTCTAAACAGAATTTGGGCTGGAGTGGTCAACTAGTAAAAAGTAACAGGGTTGTTTATATAGACTTCTGGACTCGAAATTTCTTATCATTGATAAGGACATCTCTTTACCTCCTAGTACAGGGAGGGTATCACATGGGAGATTTATTTCCTGCTTTTAGGGGACCAGAGGAGAGTCTGAGTGCCCTTCCTGCATAGGCTATCCCCTAAGTAACTTTTATTTAAAACTATCAGTATGCCAAAATGGCATATTTTAGGGCAGTCTGGCTCTACAGCAGGGTGGCAAATTCAAAAAGGTCATTGCTTGCCTGAAGGATTTATGAGTCCATATGGTGCACTTTATAGCCATGTTTGCTGAGGTGAAGTTCAAATGAAGTAGAAGAGTTGTACTTTGCTCAAGAAAGTCCAGCTTAAAGTTTTCCCATGAAGTAAATATAAAGATGCAATGAATTCACTATAGAAGGTGAATAATGAGGGTCCAGACCCTAGAGTGTATGTAGCACCACTGAACACTCAGCAATCACATGCTTCATAACCTATACCAAAGAATAAATACAGAATATACAGAAAAGCAGAAGTCATGGCCCCAGGATCAAGCCAGCTGTTTCAGGAGGTGAGATTCATGGTAACTAGCAAAAATGGGATGCGATGCAGAGTCGAATATAAGTTCCAACTACTAACTAAAGTGACCTGTTGTATTTTCCCCTGGAAGTCAGGAAGGTGGATTTAGCTGAGTAAGAATGAGGTTCATTGTTGGTGTTAGGAATGAGATCCCCAGCAGTAGAAAACAGAATCAGTCCAAATAACAAAAGTTTTATGTAGGAATGTTCACCAATATCCATGAAAACTACAGAGAGGAACTCCTGTCTCGTAGAATCCAGTGGACCAGAACACAGGCTGAAGTTACTTTAAGAGCTGTAGACTGCAGTGGGTGTTTTACATAAGCCTGTTTGACAATAAATTATATTTTTAAAAAGAGCTGTAGACTGGTCTTTTAAAAAAAAGCTGTAGGTTGGTCTTTCTCCTCAATCACTTTCACCCTGACCTTTTTTTACTCTTCTCTAACCTTATATCCTGGGATTTTATTTATTTATTTATTTATTTATTTATTTATTTACTTATTTACTTATTTATTGTCTCTAGGAATACAGGTGTCTGCACTAGGGTGGTGATAGAGTTGTCATTACTGTTGTGGTTGCTGCTCTTTTGGGAGCTCATCACAGTTTCATACAAGCTTGTACCTTATGTGAGACTCATCATAAATTTGGTTTACTTTTAGCTTATATCCCCACATTGATATTAACAGTTCAAGAGTATCTGAAAACAGAATAAAGAAAACAATCCCATCAAAAATAATAAAATACTTAGGAATAAATTAAACCAAGGAGGTGAAAAATCTCTGCACTAAAGATATTTGATGAAAGAAATTGAAGACAGAAATAAATGCAAAGATCTCTTGTGCTCATGGATTAGAACAATTAATATTGTTAAAATGTCCATACTACCCTAAATCATCTATAGATTCAATGCAATTCCTAGAAAGAGTCTAGTGATTTTTATAGAAGTAGAAAAATATTCTAAAATTTATATGAAACACAATGACCCCAAATAGCCAAAGCAACCTTGAGAAAAAAGAACAAAGTTGGAGGCTTCGTCCTTCCTTCCTGATCTCAAGCTATATTATAAAGCAGTAGTAATCACAACAGTATGGTGCTGGCATTAAAACACACATAAGACCAATAGAAATGATAGCCCAGAAATAAAGCACAAGCGACAAAATAAAAAATAAATAACAATGACTTTCGCATGCATGGCATGGGGTGCCTGGGTGCCTCAGTCGGTTAAGCATCCAACTCTTGATTTCGGCTCAGGTCATGGTCTCATGGTTGTGAGATCGAGCTCCATGTCAAGCCCTGCATCAAGCCACACTTCATGAGGCTTTATGCTGGGTATGGAGCCTGCTTAAGATTCTCTCTCTGCCCCACCCCCATTCACATGTATGTGTGTGCTCTCTCTCTCAAAAAATAAAAAATAAAAATAAAAATAAAGCTTTTGCCTTTTTAAATGATAAACAAAATTAATGAACAACCAATGGAATGGGGAAAATGTTTGCAAATGACATGTTGGATAAGGGGTTAATATCCGAAATATATAAGGAATGCATATAATTCAAAAAAGAAAAAATAAAACAATCCAGTTTTAAAAATGGGCAGAGGATGGGGTGCCTGGGTGGCTCTGTCGTCTGAGCATCTGACTTCAGCTCAGGTCATGATCTCACAGCTCCTGTGTCCGAGCCCCACGTCGGGCTCTGTGCTGACAGCTCAGAGCCTGGAGCCTGCCTCAGATTCTGTGTCTCCCTCTCTCTCTGCCCCTCCCCCACTCGTGCCATGTCTCTATCTCTCAAAAATAAATAAACATTAACAAAAATAAAAATGGGTAGAGGGCTTGAATAGACAATTTCCAAAATAGACTTTACTACAAATGGCTAGCAAGTACATGAAAAGGTGGTCAACATCACTAATCATCAGGGAAATGAAAATCAAAACCACAATGAGATATCACCTCACACTTGTTAGCGTGGCTATCATCAAAAAGACAAGAGCTAACAAATGCTGACGAGGGTGTGGAGAAAAGGGAACCCTTGCCCACTGTTGAAGGGATTATAAATTGGTAGAGCCACTACTGAAAACAGTATGGAGGTTCCTCTAAAATTAAAGAGCATATAATCCACCATTTCCACTTTGGGGGATGACTAAAGGAAACAAAAACACTATGTTGGAGAGATATCTGTACCACTATGTTTATGGAAGCAATACTTATAATAACCCAGACATAGAAGCAATCTGAGTGTCCATCAGCAGATGAATGGATCAAGAAATTGTGGTATGTATACATACATGATAAAATATTATTCTGTGATTAAAAAAAGGAAATGTTGCCATTTGTGACAACATGGATGGACCCTGAGGGCATTATTCTAAATGAAATATTCAAAGAAAGACAAATAGTATATGATATCATTTATATTGGGGATCTTAAAAAAAAAACAAAACACAGCTCAGAGATCATAACTGTGAATACCAGAAGCAGGGGTGGGTGGTGGAGGAAGAGGAAATAAAAGAAGTTATTCGAAAGGTACAAACTTCCAGTTATAAGTGCTAGGGATGTAGTGTACAACATGATGACCACAGTTAACACTGCTGTATGTATATACAAAAGTTTTTAGAGTAGATCCTAAGAGTTTTCATCGCAAAAAAAAAAAAAAAAAACACATGTTTTTCTTTTCCTTTTTTTGGTCCTATATCTATAGGAGATGGCTGATATTAATAAAACTAATTGTGGTAATTATTTCACCACATATAAGTCAAATCATTATGTTGTACACCTGTGACTTCCACAGTGCTGTGCATCGACTGTATCTCAATAAAACTGGAGGAAAACAATTACATGAAGGTTCAGGGGAGTAAATTTTCTGAGCCAGTTGAGAAAAAATGGTAAGTGGTAGGAAAGAACAGAGGAAAGATAACCAGTCTTGAAGCAATCAGGAAAGCCTGCATTTTCCTTGATAGGCTCTGTTTTCCTTGACAGTTTCCATTAAAAGATTAAAACAAAACAAAGCTAACACCTCCATGTCAGGAATGTACAAACTCCCTGGATACTTGGCCTTTAAAACTTCCAACTTCAGAAAGCTGTGGAACCATAGCCTAGTTTGAGAAACGCAGATATTTCTTTGAGAAGACTCAGAACCACTACCCAGCTTCTTCAGAAACAGAGAGTAGAGACGAAAAATGGTGAATTTGGGGTTTTGAAAGGAAGCTTTATGGAAAGTATGCATGAGAACTGAAGTGAGTACAAGTAGGAAAAAATCCATAGAGACATAAGAAATTCTGAAGGAACATGTCAAATGTGCATCCTAACTGCCACAGGCTTCCCCAATACAATTCTGTTCCAAGTACGTGATGGGAAGGGCTCCACCACCCCTATCCCCCTAGCAGGCTGTGAACCAGTGAGGGCAGGGACAGTGAGTGCCTTGGGATTCTCTATTAGTGACTGGGTCCCTAAGAAGTGAACTATAGATGTTGGGAAGGAAGGGAAGGAGGGAGGGAAGAAGGAATATTAGCTGACTAAACACCTGCTTCACAGTCTTGTTATAAAAGTAAAATGATTGTAAAAATGTTTTGTATAGTGCTTTATGTACAGTTTGCCCATAATAAATATTGGCTGAATTTGAATGTGACCAATTCTTTAGAAATGCTAATTTGAAAGAGGAGAATGCTCTGGGCATTGTTTCTGGGCATCTGTAAAAATCTCTGCAGGCTTGGAAACGACACATTCATTCTTCTTCAAGGGCATCTTGACATTGCTGAGGGGATCAAATGTGAAATCTTCATTTGTTCCCA
Organism: Panthera uncia; assembly: GCF_023721935.1. Taxonomy (NCBI): domain Eukaryota; kingdom Metazoa; phylum Chordata; class Mammalia; order Carnivora; family Felidae; genus Panthera; species Panthera uncia. The sequence goes on along the minus strand of NW_026057577.1, from coordinate 108,457,837 downwards.
GGCCTCTAAACAAAGGAAACAGATCCTGCTGCCTTCTGTCCATCTTATACCCTCCTCAGGAACACAAGAACTGTGTTCACTTCTACAATAGTGTTTTCCCACCCCATCTTCCAAAGTACTCAGCTATCTACCTAAACTATATCCTTTGGATGTTTTTCAGTATGACTACTAATTTTTTCCTGTTTTGAAAGGTGAATTTTTATAAAACTTTTTAAAAGACAATATATGAAAATGCTATTTTTATTTTTTTAAATGAGGTACTAGCACATATATTCTGTTAAACTGTGAAACGCCTTATCTCTCCTTCCCTACTTCCTGTGCACCATCTCCTGTCTGGAGTGTGCCAGTTACATTCATGTCTATTACACAGAATGCCATGGGCATCACTACAACATATATAAATAGAAAAACTACTGGTTTCACAGAGATTTTATAGCAAAACTCAAAGAAAAAAAAAACTAAACTAAAAAGTATTGCTTTCTGGACAGTGGGGGAGTATGGATAATCAGAAGGAGAGCCAGGATGAAAGAGAGGATATTTTGGGTAGTAAAGGAAGGTGGGGATCTGTGGACAAGTAACGGCTGACAATACACATCAGACACAGTGCACTGTAGATTCATGGCTGGGCATAGCCTGGTGGGGATTCTAAAGGAAAAAGAAAAAGTATCACATTCAAAATTGTTCTGAAATATGGGAGCACGGGAGGCTCTCCTTTGGGATCCTAACAGATGTCGGCACCAGACTGCATAAGTACGTTTGACAAATTGGGGGATAGGGAAGAGATAGTAATCCCCCCACCACATGTTAGCAGTATACTAGCAGCCTAATCATATATTAACTATAAATGTAACCAGGATTAGTTTGTGAAGTTCATTAAGATGGATAATGTATGAGTTACAAGTTGTCACGTAAGGCACAGATATCAAAGTTCAAACTCTTTAGTGTTTCTTTCAAGGTTCTCCTGATCCTGATCCTGTGTGCCTCCTGTAGCCTTAGCCTCATTCCTCTGCAGTTTAAACTGTAGGCTCTAAATACTGAAATTCTTACATGTCCTTATTGCCAAATGTTCACGGATCTCCTTACTACACTTGAATTCCTTCCTCTCACTCTCTCTCTCCCCCCACCCCTCAGAAAGCATTCCCTGAATTTTCCTGTCTTCTTGTTCAGATCAATTGCTTCTCCTGAGCACCCCCTTTCATGGCACCTCCCACTGTGACACAAGTGCCTGTTTATCCTTCAGTCTCCTCCTACCAGATATTGAGCTCTTGGAGAACAGGTCTGATGCATTCACCACAAGATAATTGGTTTCTTGGTGTCTGGTATATAAATGCTAAATACAAAATCTCTTTCGTTAGCATTGAGTGCTCATCAAAAGTTTGTTAAGTGAATACATATAGACGATATAAAAAGGTGACTCTTTAGGATTCACAATGGTACCTAGTTTAATTTATTGGAAGGTTTTTGATGGTTCACTTACTTAGTGAGCAATTTTTTTTTTCAGCAGCATTTGCCAAGCACTGTTCATTGGTACTTGGTTTAATTCAATGAAAAGACAAAACTCCCTGTCTTCATTACACTTGCTTCCCAGTGTATGTACATATATGGGGGAGGAGTGGAGAATAATAAATGTAATAAATCAGTACACAGTATATGAGAAACTGGTAAGTTCTATCAATAAAAAAAGACAGAGAGATAATAAGGGATATATATGGATAGGACACTGTATATTAGTAAATAAACAGGGAGGTATCGTATCATTTTTGTAGAAATTGTGATATGTATTAAAGAAAATAAGAAATGTAATCATGCTGATATTTAGGGGGTGTTATAGGGATGGAGAACAGCCAGTGAAGTGCCTTAGGCAAAAGGATAACTGTAATGTTCAAAGATGGCCAGAAGGCCAGGGAGGCCGAAGCAGAGGAAACAGGTGTGGAAAGGAATGACAGTAGAGGAAAAGGTAGAGGAAATCTTATAGTGACTTATAATCTGTTATAGGAACTTTGTCTTTTATTCTAAATGAGATGGGAACTAGCAGCACTGGAGGGTTTTGAGCAGAGGAGAAACATAGCCTGCATTATAATTTAAAAGAACCACTCTGGCTACTGCATCAAGTGGATTGTAAGTAGCTCAGACACCAAAATAGACTAGTCAGAAGGCTATTGCACACAGCCAAGTGGTTCACACCAGGGTACTATCATTGGAGACAGTAAGAATTGGTGTGATTTTTGGTAAATTGGTCTGACTTTAAAGATAGGAGAAGATTTTCTAATGTATGAATTATAGACCACAGGAAAAAGAGAAAGAAAACAAACAACAAAAAAGATGACTCCAAGATTCTTTGCTCTGAAAACCTGGCAGAATGGACTGCTATCAGCTAAAATAGCAAAGATAGGAAGAGTTTTGGGGAAGATCAGGAATTTAGTTTTGGACATGGTGATTTTGAGATGTCTGTATATCTATATCAGAATGTCAAGGGGCAGATGGATATAAGAATCTGTAGTTTAATAGAGAAGTTTGTATTGGAAGTAAAAATTGGGGGAACATCAGCATATAGAAGGTATTAGAACTATGGAACTAGTTATGATCTCTGAAACACATGGGTGTGAATAGAGAAAGAGGCCAAAACTAAACCCTAGAGCATCATGATATTGAATAGAAAAGGAGATCAACAACTGAAGTCTAGAGCATATGATATTGAAATAAGGCACTAAGAACTGAACCTAGGATTCAGTGATCAGAGAGGAGAAATAAGCAAGCAAAGGTAACTGCCAAGTAGACAAATGAAACTGGTGAGATTGAAGGAAATTCAAGCCTCGGGCCCTGTAAACTACATATTAAAAAGGTAAACAAAGTGGAGAATATGATCAACTCTCTTGAACACTACTGATAGCTCACATAAGATGAGGATTAACAATGGATTTAGTAATGTGAAGAAGAAATTATTTGTGGCATTAAAAAGATGATTGTGGTGGAGTAGTGAGAATGTCTTACTCAAGAGAGATTGGGAACAGTATTTGCTGGTGAGTAACTACTCCATGAATTTGGGGAACTATCAGTTCAAACTTTGCCTGTAGCAACAAGGCTTAGTAATCTGATTTTGGAGTACATATTCTGAGCAGGACAGGAGGAAACAGTTTAACATAAGAGGCCGCTGAGAAAATGCAGGATTTAGGATAAGAGTTATCATAGATTGAACACTCACATGTGCCAAGCACTGCATAAGCATTTGCGTACATCATCTCCTGGAATGTTTATAGCAACCCTAGGAGGTAAGTACTGTGATTTCTCTCATTGTACTGAAGAGAATATAAGAATTTTCAAAGGTTTCATTACTTTCCAAGGTCACATGGTGAATAGAAGAACTGGAACTCTAAAGCCATTATCTTAACCACTGTAACTTACAGCTTCCCTTGAGATTTGACAAAGACTTCTGGAAATAGTTGAGAAGACTTCAATGTGAAGAATGGTGGAAGATTTGGGAAAGAGACACTTTGCCCTTGCTTACATGAAGTCCCTATAATGCAATATTAAGCTGAAAAATGTAAGTGGTTTTATTTGCATATTAATAAAAACATTGCTTTTATTATTTTTTTAAAAATTTATTGTCAAGTTAACTAACATACAGTGTAGTCTTGGCTTCAGGAGTAGATTCTTATGATTCATCACTTACATACAACACCCAGTGCTCATCCCAACAAGGAAGAGGATAAAAGCATTGCTTTTAAAATATATCAAAACTATAAAAAAATAAGCTTCTACTTTGATTTTTACTGCTGGTTGTGGTTCAACTTAAAAAACTATTTTTTTAATATATGAAATTTATTGTCAAATTGGTTTCCATACAACACCCAGTGCTCATCCCAAAAGGTGCCCTCCTCAATACCCATCACCCACTCTCCCCTCCCTCCCACCCCCCATCAACCCTCAGTTTGTTCTCAGTTTTTAACAGTCTCTTATGCTTTGGCTCTCTCCCACTCTAACCTCTTTTTTTTTTTCCTTCCCCTCCCCCATGGGTTTCTGTTAAGTTTCTCAGGATCCACATAAGAGTGAAAACATATGGTATCTGTCTTTCTCTATATGGCTTAGCATCACACTCTCCAGTTCCATCCACGTTGCTACAAAAGGCCATATTTCATTCTTTCTCATTGCCACGCAGTATTCCATTGTGTATATAAACCACAATTTCTTTATCCATTCATCAGTTGATGGACATTTAGGCTCTTTCCATAATTTGGCTATTGTTGAGAGTGCTGCTATAAACATTGGGCTACAAGTGCCCCTATGCATCAGTACTCCTGTATCCCTTGGATAAATTCCTAGCAGTGCTATTGCTGGGTCATAGGGTAGATCTATTTTTAATTTTCTGAGGAACCTCCACACTGCTTAAAAAACTATTTTTTACAGAAGTTGTAGAATCATAGAAAAATTTTAAAGTTGAGCAGAAAGTACAGATAGTTCTCATATATGACCTCTACTCACACATGCATGACCTACTATCAACATCCACCATAGTGGTACAATTGTACATTCAATGAACCTACACTGACACATCATTATGACCCAAAGTATGTAGTTTATATTAGGATTCACTCTTGATGCTGTACAATCATTTTTCATGTCAATTCTTTCAGATATTCTACCTAAATAATAATGTCATCTGCAAAGACAGTTTTACATCTTTCTTCCTGATCTGTATACATTTCCTTTTCTTGTCTTATTGGTTTAGCTAGTACTTCCAGTACAATGTTGAAAGCAGTAGTAAGAGATTTCTCACCATTAAGTATGGTGTTAACTGTGGGCTTTTAATTTTTTTTTTAAGTTCTATTTATTTATTTTGTGAGAGAGGGGACGGGGGGGCAGGGGGAGAGAGAGAGAGAGAGAGAGAGAGAGAGAGAGAGAGAGAGAATATCCCAAGCCATCTCCATGCTCAGCACAGAGCCTGATGTGGGGCTTGAACTCACAAACTGCAAGATCATGACTTCAGTGAAGATCAAGAGTCAGATGCTAAACGAAATGAGCTACCCAGGCACCCCAACTGTAGGATTTTTATAGATATTCTTTATCAAGTTGAAGAAGTTCCCCTCATTCCTAATTCACAGTTTTTTTTTAAATTGTGAATGGCTCTTAGATTTATTCAAATGATTTTTATGCATGTATTGATATTACAAATTTGATTTTTCTTCTTTAGCCTATCAGTGTGGGAGATATATTAATTGATTTTCAAATGCTGAACCAGACTTGTATATGTGGGATAAATCCCAGTTGATCATGCTATACAATTCTTTTTCTACATTATTAGATGCAATTACTAACATTTTCTGGAGGATTTTTGCTGTGTTCATGAGAGATATTGGTTTGTATTTTGGGTTTTTTTGTAAATGTCTTTATTGATATTAGGGTAATTCTGGCTTTATAAAATGAATCAGAAAATATTTACTATGTATCTATCTTCTCTAAGTGATTGTAGAGAACTGATATAATTTCTTCCTCAAATGCTTGGTAGAATTTATCAGTGTACCCTTTTGGGCCTACTGCTTTCTGCTTTGGAAGGTTATTAATTACTGATTCAAGTTCTATAATATATATACGCCTATTCAGCTTGGATACCTTCCTGCTTGAGTTTTGGCAGGTTGTGTCTTTTGAAAAAGTGGTCAATTTAATCTTACTCTAAATTAGCAAATTTGTGGATATAGAGTTTTTCAAAATATTACTTTATTAATCCTTTATCATCCATGGTGTCTACAGTGGTCAGTACTGACATCTCCTCTCACTTATGATATCATAATTATGTCTTCTCGTTTTCTTAGTTAGCTTGGTTAGAGGCTGATACATTTATTTATCCTTTCAGAGAACCAGCTTTTAGTTTTGCTGATTTTTTCTATTAATGTTCTGTTTTCAATTTCATGGATTTCTGCTTCATTTATTATTATTTATTTTTTCCTGTTACTTTGGATTTAATTTTCTCTTTCTAGTTTCCTAAGGTGAAAACTTACATGATTGGTCTCAGATCTGTCTCTTTTTTCACAGGTACACATCCAATGCTATCAATTTCCCTCTAAGCACTACTTCTGCAGTATCCCACAAATTTTGATAAGTTATATTTTCATTTTCATTTAGTTCAAAATATTTTATAATTTCTCTTAATATTTCTTATTTGATCTATATACTATTTAATAATTGTTTCATCTATTATTGGGGGAATTTTCCAGCTTTCTTTCTGCACTGATTTGTAGTTTAATTCCATTATGGCCTGAGAGCAGATACAGGATTTTTAATGTTTGTTAAAGATGGTGTTTTATGGCTCAGAATGTGGCCTATCTAGGTGAATGTTCCATGTGAGTTTGAGAAGAATGTATATTCTGCTGTCGTTGGATGATGTCAATTTTATGCAATTGATGGATGGCGCTGTTGAGTTCAGTTATGACCTTACTGATTTTCTGTCTGCTGGATTGTTCCATTTATGATAAAAGTATTTTAAAGTCTCCAACGATAATAGTGGATACATCTATTTCCCTTTGCAGTTCTATCAATTTCTGCCTCACATATTTTGATGATCTGTTCAGGTGCATACAACATTAAGAATTGTCAGGTCCTCTTGGAGTATTGACCCCTTTGTCATTTTGCAATGCCTCCCTCTATCCCTGATAACTCTCCTTGCCCTGAAGTTTGCTCTGTTGAAATTTATATACTCCAACTTTATTTTGATTAATGTTATCATGATATATGTTTTTTGCATCCAGTTAGTTTTATTTTAGATATGTCTTTATATTTAAAATGGGTGTCTTATAGTCAACATATTATTGGGTCTTGTCCCATGATACACTTCACCATCTGGTTTTTAGTTGATGTGTTAGATCATTGGTGTTTAAAGTAATTACTGATATACTTAGATTAATGTCTACCATGTTTATTACTATTTTATTAACTTGTTCTTTTTAAATTTTTTTTGTCTCCCAAACTCTTTCTGCTTTTTGTGGTTTTATTTGAGAATTTTATGATTCCATTTTCTCTCCTTTCTTAGGATAGTGATGTATTTCTTTCCCCATTTTTTAAAACATTTTTAGCGATTGTCCTGGAGTTTAAAATATATATATTTACAACTAATCCAAATCCATTTTCAGTTAGCACTATACAACAACATAAGCAGTGCAAGTACCTTATAACAACAAAATATTCCTAGTTATTTCCTCCTGTCCCTTGTATCATTACTGTCATTCATTTCTCTGATACATAAGCATAAGCATACACTTTCAGTGTTATTATTTTGAATAAACTTTTTGTAGATCAGTTACAAATAAGAGAATTACAAATAAAAAATTAAAATTTTATTTTTACCTATTTTTCAATGTTCTTTCTTTATGTAGATCCTAATAACTTCTTTTAACATTTCTTACAAGTTAGATCTGCTGGCAACAATTCCCTAAATTTTTATGTGTATGAGAATGCCTTTATCCTTCATTTTTAAAGGATAATTTTACAGAATAGAGAATTACAGTTGTGTTGATTTTTTTCCCCTGGTACTGTAAATATTTGACTCCATTCTTTTCTTGTTTGCTTGGTTTCTGAGGAAAAAGTTGGGTGTAATTCTTACCTTTGCTCCTCTGAAGGTAAAATATTTTGCTTTTCTTAATTTTTGTTTTTAGCTTCTTTCAAGATTTTGTCCTTATTTCTTATTTCATGAAGTATAACTATAATATGCCTAGGTGTAGGTTTCTGTTGTTGTTGCTTGTTTATTTTGGATTCTTGTATTTATTCTGCTTGGTGTTCTTTGAACTTTCTGGATCTGTGATATAGTGACAACAACATTAATTAGGGGAAATTCTCAGTCATAATGATTCAAATATTGCCTCTGTTTCTTTCTTTATTCTCTTTTTGGTATGCCCATTACAAGTATGCTACACTTTTTATAACTGTCCCACAGTGATGAGATATTCTGTTTTTTTTTTTGTTTTTTTTTTTTTCAGTCTTTTTTTCTTTCCATCTAAGTTTTGGAAATTTCTATCAACATAGCCTCAAGCTCAGAGATTTCCTCAGCTATGTGCTCTATGCTGATAAGCCAAAGGCACTCAGTATAGTGATTTTGATCTCTAGCATATTTTTTTATCTTAGAATTTCTACCTCTCTGCTTACATTATCCATTTGTTTTTGTGTGCTGTATTTTTATGCATCAATATTTAAACATAATAATCATATTTGCCCTATATTTATGGTCTGATAAATCCAACACTCTGTCATGTCTGTCTCTGATTCTGATCTTTGCTCACTTTCCTCAAACTGTTTTTGTTTCTTAATATGCCTTTTTTTTTTTTGTCAATAGCTAGACATGATGCACTGGGTCAAAGGAACTCTACTAAATAAGATCCTAGTAGTGTGGTGATAAGGTGTAGGTGAAGGGGAAGCACCCTACAGTCCTATGGTTAAGTCAGTCCTTTGGTAACCTATAGCCCTGAGCTGTGAATTTCACCTGTGCTTCCTAGGTGCCCTGTTCACTGGGGGCAGGATGACTAGAACAGGCTGGAGCAGTTTATTTCCTTTATCCCATTTGGAAGGCTAGAGAGGAGCTGAAGGTACATATTTCTCTTCCCCTGGGTAGGTTAGGCTCTGGTAAAATAGTTTCTCCTTAGGGAAGTCCTTGTTAAGAAGAACATAATGTTCTGGTGTATTTTAAAGTGGTTACTTAAACTCTTCCCCTAAGCAAATCATGGGGAAATGTTTCTCAGATATTCACTGTTAAGAAGGGGTAGTGCTCCTAGAGTTAAAATTCTCAAAAGTGTCAGCACCACCTTCCCCATGACTGGGTCCCTCTGGCGTTTTAACTCTCATACTTGTCCATACTGAGCCTCCAGCAATTTGTCAAATATGGTTTATATTTTCCTACCTCAGCACTGGATCTCATGGAAATTTCTGCTTGTGAGTATCTGCTTTGCTAAGCGGTGATTCTCTGTATCCAGCTGTCTGTTTTGCCAATTTTGGGTGCAGCAGTTTGGGGGTGGCAGTTTCTTTGATGTATCTAAGAGCTGATTTTTCAATTTGTTCAGCTTTTTACTTGTTGTTAGGACAGAGTATACAAACTCCAGATTCCAGATTAATCATGTTGTCCTCTACTGCCTGCTAAAAGATAAGGATGTTTTCTAATTCCCAGGCATCTTCAGATATCAACCCTCTAACTGCCGTGAAAATAAATTTGATGGCCTGGATTTTAATTTCTAAAATTAACAGACACTTCAAGTTCATATATTTGGAATAATATATGGAATTTTAATCTGAAAGCAAGTAGAGATGAATAATCATGTGCATGCTTGTGTGTGTGTGTGTGTGTGTGTGTGTGTGTGTGTGTGTGTGTGTTTGGGAAAATGAATTTGGGGATATTTAAGCAAATATCTTCCATACAAAATTTCAGCAGTGGAAATATGACTTCAGCTCAAGTGGAGTCTGGTGGCGAATGAAAGAACGTCCCATTATGAAGTAATGATGAGAATCTCTATGATGTCTACACTTTCTCCTTAACCCACTGATTCACTTTGATTTCTTTAACCTTGTGGTCCTGCCAGAAAACTTTATGATAAATTCAACCCTCTTCAGGCTTTCCTGGCTCAGAAAATCTCATGCTTGCCTCCTTTCTCATTTCAAAGAGAAATGGAAACTTAATCAATGAATTATTAATTTTACTAATAACATAAAATTAATACAACTCACTCCTCCCAGGCAAAGGAGAAGTTGCCATATAATTAAAAGAGCAATTGCTGCTACCATCTTAAGAGAAATGGATGTGGTCATTTACTAAGAGGAACATTACCATTTTAGTCAAGGCTGAAATGAGATCAGTGGAAGTATAATGTCCTTCCAGAATTGTTTTTATTTTAAAGAGACATCACCACCTCCATATACCGAGTTTCACTTTCCCTAGAAAAGTCTAGTATGGATGTAGTATTGAGGTAGAAATCAGTGATGAAAGAACAAGAAGAGAACAATATTATAACATGTTTTTTCTGGGCTCTCTTCTCCATGTAATACAAAAGAAGTGCTAAAGAAGGGTTCCTAGATTTGATTTTCTGAAAAAAATTATCCCTGACAACCGAGAAACCAAGGTTATGGCAGCAACATTTAGACCTTTCAAGTTGGCATTTTTTGCTTTCAATTTATAGAAACTGACTTCAAATACCTCAACCAAGTGAGGAAATATAAGTGTACTAGAGAGATATTGGGCAATTTCTTAGAAGCCAAGGATAAGTAAAAGTCTAGAACCAGAGACTTGAATAACATTCAAGACCTGTGGCAATAATCCACTTCCATCTTTCATTCATTCTCTCCTATAATGCCTGGACGAACACAGCTTCCTCAAATCTCAACATTTGCATTGTCTCTATTCAAGCGAACAATCCATACTGAGACATATCTCAATCCAAATGCCAAATACTGGCATAAGAAAATCCAATTGATCTACTGAAAGTCAGGCATCTACCCTGGTCCATTCAGTTATAGCCAGCAATGAGGATAGGATCACATCATATAAACAAGGCTTCTAGGGCTCACCCCTATGAGTGAGGGTGGCCAAGTCAAGAAACAGGTCATAATAGGATGATCACATGTCCACATATCTACCTTAGGGTTTTTGCCTGAGATGATATTTCTTAGAAGTCTTCCCCACCCCCACCCCCACCCCCACCCCCGACAGTTGACATCATGACACTACAGGGACACACTGGTAGGTGGGATGCAAATTAATCTAATAGTTTTCCAAAGTAACCAGTGTATCACCCACACACATATTTATTGTGATACTTTTACTTCTAAGGTTCTCTTTTCTTATTTTTTTTTTCCTCAAGAAGCAGATGTGCCTTCTGAAAATGAGGTTTGATATAGCATTGTCTTTGGTTTATCTACAGATGTGGCCAATTTAACGGCTCAGTCATAGTATGGCAAACAAATGTTTTCCAGGGAGAAATCAAATGATGACATTTAAGTCTTAATTGCTGCTTAGAATAATACCCTTTTTAATGTTTGATTCAAATAAATTGACTCTCATAGTTTTCTAAGTTTAACTTAACAAAGCTGTTGAGTTAAAAAAAATACAGTTCACTTCTATAGCATTCCTTAAAACTAAAAGAAATGTAATTTTGTACAACCATTTTTTTATATTCATGAGGCATGACTACTATGTATTTAGTTCTATCATAGTTTATATCTCATCTCCCACATACCTACTGATGTGTGAAATCTATTTCTTATTGTAACATGGAAATCCTGCAAACATCTGTCATCCTGTATCCCCCACAACCACATAACAATAGGATCTTGTATTTATGAAGCAAGAAATTAGCATATTTTCTCTCTGCCAACCCTAGTGCTTGAAATTCTGCCCTTAAAATATAAATTCTTTTAAAGAAAAAGCTTTCATGAGTCTTCTGTTAAAACTAATACTGCTGGAAGGGGCAAGACATTAATTCATTAGCTCACTGATACAGTATAATTCAACGTATGGTGAAGCTTTGCCAGGCTATGCTAATAGACTTGTCCAAAGAGAAAATGGGATGCCTGAAGAGGTGATGAATCCCCTATTACAGGAGGTTCTCAAGCAATGTTCAACAGCCACTTGGAAGAAGTATTAAAGATAAATATTTAGGCACTGAATGGAATATTAAATATGATGACTACTAACATACATATTTCCACATATGAAATTCTATCAGTTTGCTTTTTTATCCACACATCCATGCACCCATCCATCATGTATTCAGTATCTGCTACTATTATAAGCTCTAGCCAATCAGTTGTAAACAAAAGAGGCAGAGTCCATACTCTGAAGAGATTACAATCAAAGGCTCTATGATTAGCTGTTGGTATTACAGCATGAAGTAGTTATGAAAATTTAAGCATGTAAATGTTCAAGCATTTGTAGATAATTACATGGTGGGAAGACTGCTAAATCTGATCCAGCAGATGCCTAAGTAGATCATAGAGATAGGGGCCTAGGCATAGAAGAGGCCAGGAAAGAAACGGTACTAGTGGAAAAATACCAGAGGCACCTAGAGGGCAATGCCAGAAAGGCACTTCTAGAATTATAGACTCATTAACACCTCAACCCCATTTCAAATCCCTTCCAAAACCACCTTTGTTTCCACAGCACCCCCCCCCCCGCCCCGTTTTAAATAATATCCAGTGACAACTGCCTGGTTCTTTCCCCTTGAAGCAGCCCTACATTCATTATATTCTAGACCTAACAGTATTAACAAAAACAGCAACCACAGCTAGCAATTACTGAGTATGTACTACATGTCAAACATTTTGTTGTTCATCTGCATGTATTATCTTATTTTATTCTATATAAGTGTCCTATAATGTAGAGTCTAACATTATCTCGTTTCACAAGTGAGATCACTGAGGCTCAGGACAGTAAAGTAATATGAACATGATAACACAGTTAACGGTCAAGCTGGGGGTGGGGGGAGGGCTCAAACCCAGGCCAATCTAATATCAAAATCCTTTCTCTGTTGTTTCTTTGATTGGGCCAAAGTCAGTTTCTCTGGAAGTTCAAACTACTGGTTCAGATTCTACTGGCTGGACCTTCATAAATAATTTTATGCTCATATGCTTGACACTAAAGATATGTTCCCAAGACCAAAGTGTTCTTTTCTGATTAAATATCCCCATGTCCTTTATTCTGTTTTTGTAAGATGTGGCTTCCAAATGTCTCCCCTGACTGCTCTCATGTATCCCTATCCATTAAAATTCAACAATATTCTTCTCAAACTCCCTAGTAGTTTATGAGATGTGATCTGATAAGCATTGAGTAGAGTAGGATCATCATAGCCATCATCACTGTTAATCGATGGTGGGCTACTACCATTATCACAATAGCAAATAATATTTAAATTCAAATTAGGGTTTACAAGCGGATTTAAATACACAACTCTTGGTCTTCACAATTTTCAACTTAGTTCTAGACATCATGAATATAATGGAAGACATTTAATATTTTTTTGCTAGAAAATTCCTTCTTGCCATAAGATGAAGCCAATCTTTGTTGCTTTCAAGCTTTGGTCTGAATTCTGTCAGTAGATGATCATGTAGACAGTGAATAGAGGAGCTGGGATTCCAGACCAGCTCTGTATTATTCCAATGCATGTACTATTATCAGTTTTTGCAATGTGTTTAGTGTCATGTGAAAATGTGGTCAGTTTGTCCTGCCCAAATCACTAACAGAGTTGATCAATAAAATCAGGCTGAGAAAATAATCTTCATGTACTTTCTCATTTCACCAAGCATTGGCCTCTCTTATATTACTCCACTTGTTCATCCTAGAACTCATGAGAACGTTTGAAAAGTCATTTAGAACCTCACCATACCACTTGGCAAATTACATATCCCTGTTGCTAAGAGAGCTGTAATGATAGAGTCCTGCCATCTATTTGGTACAGTGAAACAACTGATCATCCTGAGGAACAGAGCATGTTAATTACCACTCAGGTGAAATAGCATCAAACTCAGAATCTTTGGGTAAGACTGAAATACTGGATTTTAAAAAATGTTTTTATCTCAGTGCCAGATATTTATTTACTAATTATTACTCTCTTAGAATTATGTTTCACTCACTTGATGCTAATAACTGAAAGCTCTATCTGAAAATTACGGTATTCCTTTAAATTTTATATCTATTACTCCCTTTTTTCTAACAAAATATACAGGAAAGCGATTATTTTCTCCCAAATGGTTATGACACCATTGAGACACAAAAATAATACTTATAACCTATAAAGAGTCTCATATCAACAACAATAACAAGATTAGGGTGGCTTAAAACAAGATTGATATTACTTGATATTGAGGGCAATGTCTGAAGAAAAAAAATCTATATATAATTACAATATGGAAAAGGGTATTATTGTACAAGAAAACTAGGACTAACAAGGGCTATCATTTTTTATGAGAATTAATTCTAGACTTATTGACAGCCAAGAGGAAAAAATGAAAGCCTATGGGCTCCATAGACTGCATCACTTGAAGAGAAAAAATGCCAATACATTGGGCATGAGAAATATGGACCATAAAAGTCACCCAGCTGATTATATGAACTGTATCAAGGAAAGGGTTTAAATAAACACAGAACAACATACTTCTAAAACTTGAGGAAATCCAAATCTCTTTGAGTGACCTAATTTTACACACAGACAGAATTTGGCACAGAGAAGGGAAAGTAAATTTCCTAAGATCACGCAGGGCATGAAGCGGATAATGTTAAGATCAGGGCTTCAGAGTCTACCACATTCTCCATGTTATTACATCACTTGCTTTGAAATCCACATGGCTGCTTCCTGGGAAAGAAAGGAGGAACCACATCATCCTTATTCTTGACCCTGTGCTGAGAACTCAAAATACAGTACCAAGCTAGCTCAGATTAAAGAAAGACTCAAACATCTTCCTCCTTTTTCCCTTTTAAGAAGCCTAAGTTTAGAGAGCTATCTTTAGCTAAGTCTTGGTTGACAAGTACAACTGAACGAAAAATTACAGGGTATAAAGTCTCTGCAATTCTCAAGGAAGAAAATGACAAAGGAATGAGAACAAAAAACTGTAGTTTGTACCAATTGTATCGTGGAAACAGAAACAACAGCGTCTATAGTAAAAACCAATGTTAATTGGATTCTGAGTATGTGCCAGGCGCTACACTAGGTACTTTACATTTACATGCATGATCTCACTTAATCTTTACAAGACTCCTATAAAGGAGGATCTCCAATTTACACATAGTATATATGTGGGGAGTGAGATTGCATGATGTGGGGGATGGCAGGAAGAGAACAAGAGGAAGAGAATTCATGAGAAACCATACCAGGACCTTTGGTTTTATGTCCTCAATTCACATGTGAGATTACAAGAGAAATAAATTCAAAAATTTAATGAATATTTTTGTTTCATTCTAGTTTTGATTTAAGGTTCTTTTTTAGATTTTTGTTCTTGTTTTCATTTCTTACTTCTTCATAACATGGAAACTAAGTTTCTGTTTCCAGTATTCAAAAGAATCCTGACCAATACAGGAAGTACCTTGCCCCATACGGGAAGCAATCCTGATGTCTCAAGTCATAAATCCAGAATAGCAGGACTGCTGCTCTGGAGGCATCAAGGTAGCTTCTCTGGGAGCACCAAGGTGACTCTGGATCAAAGACCTCCCTCCCTGTATAGCAACTGCCCCACTCCATTCATGCTCTTAGACATATTTTAATCACCAAGAAAGGATACTACTTATTTCTACCCTACCTTTCATGTGTCCTGTGTATTGTTACATAATTATAAGACAAGGTTTTTTACTTTTTTTTCTAATTTCCAAAATTAAGAGCAAAAGGAGATGAATTAATTCAAGTGTTTATCAAGAGTGCATAATCACGCAGAGAAGAATTTTTTCAAGTGATCTTGAAGCATAGCAATTTGGCAGTACAGTTTTTTTGGAATGTATCTTAAGGACAAAGGAAACTCCAGAGAAGTCTCAGCCACTTTCAATTATCATATTGTTAGGGAAAATACTACTGACAATGTACTTCTGATATAATTATAAATAAATGATTGGATAAAGAACATCATTAAAAATCAGGAATTTCAGCATGAGAGATAAGAAAGTATAAATATGTAATCAAAGAATTTAAGTAAAAGTCCTGCAATCCTAAATTTGAGTTGGAAATCATAAGAATTATGTTTTCATCTTTTTTTTTTTTCTTTTTAATGCTCATTCCCTAGCTTTAACCACTAAAAAGACCTATAAATAATACTTTAACCTGGTTGGAATGAGTATCTCTAGTGTCCATATTCTGGTCTCCCCTCCAAAATTTCTTAATTAAAAGACACCAGGTTTTGTTTTTTTGTTTTTTTGTTTTTTTTTTGAGAAATGGTTGATTCTAGCTATAAGAAGTGTGTAAGAGAATTCTAGAATTTCTTGTTATATCAGAAATCAAAGAAGTTATCAGTTACTACGAATGTCATGTCAGTAAGACTCAGGAGCTAATTTGAATAGGCTCAAATAGGGGTCATTATTCAGTAAGAATAATTTCAATGGCTTGAAACATATCCAATAATTTAACAAACATATCTAATAAATTTATAAGCACATATTAAAACCAAACAATACAATTTAAGAAAAATATAATAATCAGGTTCAGAGTATGACAGAAAACAGAGTTTACCAGTTTGAAAACTATTAAATAAAGACGGAAAATCACAAACTTATCTTGCTTTTTTGTATGAACAGTAACTTGGGATAGTTAATAAGTGGAAGTTTCTAACCAATGATTTTCAATCTATTGTAGACAATGAACAATCAAAGTGGCTACTATGCGCCACTTGATGACTTATACAATACTGCTTATGAAGACTCCTGAAAAAAAAAATCTGATCTAATTCCCAAATCACAGAAAATTTACCTGAGAGGAGGATGTAAAATTAGTAGAATCACAACTGTAGGAAACTATTTTTTTTTTAAAAAAGCAAAATTGTCTTTTCAACAAATAAGAAAAAAAGTGAGAAATGGAAAATCTATGGGATAAGAACCTTAAGAGACATAGCAAAAATTATAATGTATACATCTTAATTTTATTTAATTTGAACAATTTGTGAAAAAATAGAAAATAGACATTGGATAAATAGCTTCTCAGACAGTTACTTGAGAAAAGTTGACTCCTTTAGTAATTATTGTTTATATCTATTTAGGTGTGATATTGTTATTATAAGAGGTCTATTTTTTAAAAGAATACTTTTTAGACATATATGATTATATATTTATGGATGAAAGGCATGATAAATTTTGATTAAAAATTACCCAGTAAGGGATATACATATAAAACAAGATTGACTAGGAGTTGTTCTATAAGAAACAATTTGAAAATAGTCTTCTTCCACTATCCATTATCCATTAAATAGTGTTTATTTTAATAAACACTAAGACTCTGTGACCTTTGTATCTTTGGTAAAATCCTCCTGCGAATCATCTGGGTCTGGTGCTTTTTTGTGAGGAGTAGGAGCGGTGTTGGTTTTAAACGTACATCTTTTGAGTCTAGACGTCCATTTGATTGGGCCTTACTATTTTTTTTAAGTTTATCTTTTTGAGAGAGAGTGAGCAAGCAGGGGAGGGGTAGGGAGAGAGAGAGAGAGAGAGAGAGAATCTCAAGCAGACCCTGTGCTGCTGCGCTTTGTTGGCACAAAGCCCAATGTGACGCTCCATCCTGCGAACCATGAGATCATGGCCTGAGCTGAAACCACGAGTTTCAAGATACTTAACTGACTGAGCCACCCAGGCTCCCAGAGCCCTGCTACTTTCTAACAGAGTGACTTTAGGCACGATACTTAAACTCTCCTAGTCTCAATTCAATCATAAAATAAATATAATAATTGCTATATCTCATGATTGCTTTCAGGACTGAGATGATATGCCTTTTAGCTATGTTCTTTCCCATCATCTAAGACAGTTACACAGAATGTTTCTTCTGTCTAGATTTCTCTTTTCTCTCATCTTTGCCTAGGTAATGATTATATCCTGTGTCAATGCCATCACCATTTCTTTAGCCAATCCATTCCTTTTCCTTCCTAACCAGGTCAAATCTCTTTATTACATATTTAACACCTCTCCTTTGTAGCTCTGATCACAACTGCAAGTTCACAATTGTCAGTGAACTACCCTGTATCTACCTTCATTCTTGACTCTAAGTTCCACGAGGTCAAGGGAAATGTCTGTGTTCAGCACAGACCTGACTGACAACCAGCACTCAATAAGAGCTGGTTGTTACTGTTACCTCCATTGCTATTGTTTTTCTGGCATGGGACTCCTGTAGTGTCTGAGAGAAATGGATATGTCAATAAGAGAAACAGAGGGTGTTAAATGTAAGGTATCTAGTCAAGGGTGAAAAGATTTAGAGAAATTCCCCAAGTTTAGTAGGAAACAAGAAGTTTATATGGTGGCCGTGGGAGAAACCTTATTATTCAATCTGTTCATCTCAGAGTGGCTTTGGCTTAGAAAGTCACTAGCCCCAGACACACATACTGAGCCTATGGTATGTGACCCTGGCCAGCAGTTTAGGTAGAAAGGGGTGAGAAAGGCAGTAGGTGCAGTCCTCATCTTAGTTCCCCTCTTCTGGGAAGCATCTGTCTTCTAAGTTCTCCATTCGTGTGCTGAGTTGCTTCTAAATGTGTCAAGCTCAGTTAATATAAAAGCAATGACATTTCATCAGAAAATGCTGATCACGAAAGAATAGGTTAGGCTTTTGGTTTCAGAAGTCTTGAAAAGTATGTAAGATGAAGGGACTGATCCACAGTTTTATCATGGCTATTTTACCAAACGTCACCCCCTGCCTTGAGACATAGAGGAAATAAAAAATGAGGCATGCTAATTTCTGTAGGTCGTGGAGAAAGAGACTAGAATGTATCCCTAATCCCTTCTGCTGGAACTTTGTCTTAATTTTACAAGTTGGGAATGATTTCTAAATATTTTATAAAAAATCTAAGGCAGTATTCTTAAATTTGAGGGGGTATAGTTCTCCTTGAGACACCAAAGATAAATGCAGATCTTTCTCAGAAAAATTCCAATACAAACACCAAGTTTCCACCATTGTTTCAGGATGTTCATGGAGTCCTTGCAGTTTACACAGAGATCCTAGGGCATGTACAACTGTTGTGGAGGAATGGCTCTGTGTGTGTGTTCTATACATTAAATCTAGTTTTTCACAATGTGAAGACTTCTTTTAAGATTTGCTAAGTCTACTGATTAATGGCTAACGTTCATTGAAAACAAACAAACAAAACACAGGCAAAAATACCTAACATCCCCCTGAGTTACTGGTTATATCACTTGGATTAAACTGATCATTTCAATTCCTTGCAAGAGTGAAAACAAGTTACATCTACATGTATCGTTACAAGTTTTAAGAACATTTAAGTTAAAGGCAGGTAATTTATTAATACATATGATTTAATGCCATTTATATAAAATGCAAAACAAAAATATTTTATGGATAAATATGTAGCAGAAAAAAATTTATGTAAATTATAAAAACCCAAATTCATGATAGTATTTACTTCTGGGCAGGGAAGGAGGGTACTGAATGGATGTAAAATAGAGGGTATTTTAACTGTAATGTTTTCTTCATAAAAAAGGGAGAATCATAACATACATAACATTAAAACTTGACAAACATGGGATGGTGGGTACAAAGCAGTTAATTAGTCTTCCTCATTGTCTACATTAATATATTAAAGTTGAGATCTAAAAAATGAAAATAGCACACTGCCTAACTCACAGGGATGCCATGAAAAATGAACAAAAATGTAAGTAAAATTGCTTTGGAAAATGCAAATGCCACACAAAGGTTAGACAGGTGTTTCCCTCACTAAATTCAATTCATCTCATTTAAATTCAACCCAGCAAATATTGATTAAGCAGGGCTAACATCCCATTGGAGCCAAGGGGCACACAAATGTAATAGTCACAGACTCCAGACACCACAGGACTTTACTCTTCATCTTGCTCAGTAGATTCCAAAGTGTTATTTCCCAGACTCTTCGGGGGATATAAACAGGGGTGAAGGAAATGTTTACCTTGTGAGGCCTCTGGCCATTCATCATGCTTCAACCAGAATAGCATCTTTTTTATTATATGTATGTTGTCAAAGATTTTGTTGGCAATATTGATCCACTGCCAGAAATTTACTGAAAACCATTAATCTAATCTTATCATTTCCTAGGGCTCAAGTACTCTGATGGAAACTTGTTGCATTTGATGCCTACCTTTTATTTCATCTTATGCAAGCAGAACCCTGATTTTATTTTGGGTAATACCCTTCACACGTTGGATGCTATGTGCTCAGATAGCAGTGAAGACAACTTCTGGGCAGGTAGAGGGAATGAATGTTATCCAGACCTGGGAAATAAGCCATACTGAAAGTCATGAGATCAAAACTTCTTCAAATCTGAGCCAGTCCTGAGGCTGACACGAGCACACGACAGAGAAGAGTTCTTATTTATACTCAACTCAGAATTGATCCTATAGCATGTATATCCCAAACATCCCTGGCCAGTATGAGGAACTAGTATTTGCCTGGGACAGTAGAGATGACAAAGAAGACAGATGGGGCTACTGTAGAAGACAGCAGAGTCAAGAGATAGAAAGACATTGTGTCCTAATGATATCACGTGAGACCCTGGATCCAGCTGGGACTTGATTATTCAGCTGCCCGAAACAATAAATTCTCTCTTTGCTTTAAATAGACTGAACAGTCTTGATTTGTTGTTGTTGTTTTTCACTTGAAAGTGAAAGATGTCCAAATCAAGTGGCTCTCAGTGCTGCCATGCCCACATTTACCCCAAATGATGGGAGAACTTCCTGTCATATGTGAATTCCATATGGGCTGACTTTCTAGTTCTTTACACTGAACTAGAATATATCTCCCTCTACTTTACACCATTGTTCCTGTTCTCTCATTTGGAGTCACATGGAAAATGTCTACCCCTTCATAAGGCCTACAGATATTTATATATTATTCTATCACCTCCTCCTTACCCATTCTCTCTGCCCACCCCCCTTCTACCCACTCCTTGTACAGAGTTCCTTAATACTGAGTTTTCAAGTCTAAACCTTAAGCTAACCATATTCACAAAATAGGTTTTATAAGGACATCTCAAGATGATAATTTTTGTTATTTTACATAATTTTTAGAATTAAAGTTCAATTATCTTTAAATGTCTGCATATAAGTTGAACTTTTTTCTTCTCCAAGCCCCCTTTGTAACAATTCTGAAGCCGCTTACAAAATGTAAACACTTGAATGGGGTATGATTAATACTTTCCATTTATATAGAATAGTGCAAGCCCTTGTATGCCAAAGCAGCATGGAAACAGCTGCCAGACCTATTCACTTCAGTTTTCATGGAATGGGAACAGCTGCTGAGTGTCTCATAAACATCTAGGGCAAGACATAAAGAAATTTCAAGGGAAACCCTTTCAAAGCAGCAAGTATAATGTTCCCAGATCCTTGAAAAATTATCTTAGAAAGTGGAAAAATCAGGCAAGATCATAAAAGTTATTATGAGTTCCAGAGAAGACAAGACTTTCCAAAGTCAGAAAGATGTAGCAATTCTTTCTGTTTTTAATGCCAGTTTGACACCGCAGCATATGATCAACTATCAAATCATTCCAACGTCAAGTGCATTAGTAGAACAGAGATTACCATAACCATGTATTCTTAAAAAAAAAATGATAGGTGATTTGTGAGTTTGTCTAATTGCTGAGATTTAGCCAGGAACTCTTTCTCTATTCTTCCCAAATTCCTAATCTACACAAGTAGTCTATACAAAATCAAATTCTCTGAACCAAGGAAAACTCTTTGAGAGTCAAAGTGCTCAAGTATTCACCCTGACATATATTTACCAAACACTTTGAGTCCCACAGACAAGGCACAGGGTTGAATATGTTGTATATGTTGTGGAGGCAGAAGGTGTGGAGGTAGGGTGGGAAATAGATGTTGACTGCTTTCAAGAAATTTACAAATTCTGAGGAAGTTCTCAAGACATGTATTTTTCAGTGTCAATTAACAATAAATGTAGTATTAAATTCTACCCCACCCTCTCTACTAAAGTTATGGGAAGCACTGTTTGTCCTTAGAACATAGTGGACCACACTGGCTTTAAGTATTTGGTAAAATTGTGTCTGGATGAAAAGTTGAGACTCTCAAGCCATGACCTTAAATGCCTTATCTCATTCTCCCTTCATATTTTTAAATACTATTTATCTTCAAAATCTATCCCAATTCTCTGCTGATCTACAAAACTTTCTTTGAAGACTCCTCCACTGACATTAACCTTTCAACGAGACTTTCTAACAGGCATTAATGGGATTTTTTTTTTTTTTGATGCTTAGGTGAATGTTGCTTAATAAACTTACTTAACTGCTTTTTATGTTAGGACTTACTTCCCCAGTTATACTGAACACCTGGGCAACATATGCCTTACATTTTTCTCAGTTCCTAGAACAACAACAGAATTTAAGTGTTCCATGTATTTCAAAGGAAGAAAGGAGCAAATGCCGCTTCCCTTTGTTTCTCCATAGCCAACCAAGTTTACTCCAGAAATCCTTTCCCACTGGCTATGTAAACCCAGTCATGATTGAGTTAAAGGATACCTTAAGGTCGAGGCTATTTTTTATTTTAGTTTTACCGCAATTCCCCTATGTGGGTACAACACCTTGGTTCACTTACTTCATCCACTTCCAGCCTGTGGGATGTGTGTTGAAGAATGGAATTTGGTGATAATATATTAGAGAGAATCAAATTAGTCAAAATAATGAGATTATCTATAATTGAAGCATAGCATATCCAGAAAAGCATAGTCTAAACTAAAAGATGAGCAACAATTGAAAACTACAGCCAATTCACCAATTATCTTACCTGAAAATACAAAAAAAAAAAAAAAAAAAATTCCAACAATCTGATGTGTGCAGAGAACAGGAGAGATTTTTAAGGTTGTGAACAAATATGTGGAGTCCTATGCTTTACAGAATACTTATTTGGAGAACTCTGTGAACTCTAAAAGTGTTGGGAGGACAAGGAGAAAGGTGAGGAGAAAAAGAGGACTAAATGTTAATGATCCTTAACAGAACCTAAGTATGCAACTAGGTGTATCTTACTAGTTGATATCTACCTGCCTGCCTACCTACCTACCTATCTCTCTTACTGTACACACATATTACATATATATCAACCATAAAAATAAAGGAAAGGGCTTATATATTTGATCATTTAAGTCCCATTGGGAATACCCTCATGGCAGGTGAGTAATCTACCTGGAGAGTTTCCTCTTAGGCAGAGGCAATTTTTAAAGAAGACATCAGCCAAGACTAATGCTCATGAACTTCCCTCAGAGGAACCACCTTAAGGAAGAATTTTTATTTTTTTTTTGTTCTACTTAGTCTCTGACAAATTAACATATGTTAACTGAACTAGTGTATGGGAGAGAACAAAACAATGGAGTCCACTTAAACCCAGTTCAAAGCTGCAGCATATCCAGAGGAATACTAATTCAATTATTAAATGTCAACATGGAAAAAATATATAAATGGCAACATGTATTTATTCTAGATGTATGACTGGATTTTAGGTAAGTGGCAGGTCTTTGCAGACTGTTAATGGGCTAAAAATACCATCCCTAATTACAAAGCAGTGCACATTTCAATTTTTAGGGAAAAAGAAAGCCAAGACTATATAGTTTATCTGAAACCTTATAGCAAACAAAATCCTCACGAGCCTTTTTTCCAATTTACAAATATCCTCTGTTCCTTTCTGCCTGTTGTTAGCCTTTGTACATGCTGCTCATTCAACCAAACTTGCTTCCCCTTCAAGTTGGATGACTATAGAGATTATGATGCAAACCAGAACATTTTGATAATGAAAGGTGATGCTAAAAATTATAATTTATATAATATTGAAATGATTATTGACTGTTAAATTGATTTTACTATACTTGTGCCCTATTCCAAAACAATTTTCAAAAATAAAAGTATTTAAGATATAAAACCAACCTACCTTTGTATGCTTAAGCAAAAACATTTAAAAATTTTTTATAGCAATTATTTATTTGTTTGTTTGTTTATTTAAGAATTTTTGCAAGCAGGGGAGAGGGACATAGGGAAAGAGAGAGAGGATCTCAA
The DNA here is from genome assembly GCF_023721935.1 of Panthera uncia. Taxonomy (NCBI): domain Eukaryota; kingdom Metazoa; phylum Chordata; class Mammalia; order Carnivora; family Felidae; genus Panthera; species Panthera uncia. The sequence goes on along the minus strand of NW_026057577.1, from coordinate 108,434,167 downwards.
GCAGTCTTCACTTAGCCTGGAGCCTGAGGCTGGGCTAGATCCCACTACCCTGGGATCATGACCTGAGCTGAAATCAAGAGTCAGACTCTCAATCAACTGAGCCACCCAGGCACTCCCTATTGGTTATTTAAGAGCATTTAAAATATAATGAGTGGAATAAAGTTCAGTTAAGTACTTTAATCAGTTTCTTGGTCATTTCAGTCTTTAAAAATGTGTCTCTGGTCTTCACTCATACGAGGACTTTAAGACACAGAACAGATGAACACAAGGGAAGGGAAGGGAAGCAAAAATAACATTAAAACAGGGAGGGGGACAAAACATAAGAGATTCTTAAATATGGAGAACAAACAGAGGGTTACTGGAGGGGGAGTGGGAGGAGGGATGGGCTAAATGGGTAAGGGGCATTAAGGAACCTACTCCTGAAACCATTGTTGCACTATATGCTAACTAATTTGGATGTAAATCCAAAAAAAATGTGTCATTGGTATTTTTTGAGTATGTATTCTTTCCCAATAATATGTTTTTGTTATTGTTAATGTTTTTTTAATAAAATTACATGTAAGCATCTTCAAAGTGGCATTTTATGTTAAAATTTTGAAATTTTTGAAAACTTTGAATTGACTCTATAAAACATATTTTAAAAAAAAAATTATCAAAACTCTTTCTAAATGTGGCATATGCTTGTCAGCTCTCCATTATGCTAAATAAAAAATAGTCTCCACTACCCAAATATTTCTGCCCCTTTTTAAATTTCACTTTATAGTTTGTTTCTTCATCACATACTTTTATAGGGCAAACTCTTTCAAATAACTTCTATGATTATTTTCTTGATAAAGCAAATAATGTATCATTTCAGTTTCATTCTATTACAGTAGAGAATAAAAATCTCACCAATTCAAAATAGGAGCTTCATCAAAATATTTTCCCCACAAATCAAGATCAAAGCACAACCACAGTTTAAATCTGGCATACTGTCAGATATGACTGGATCCCCCACCACCACCGTTTTATAAAGTTTTCATTATCTTTCAGTTTGCAAGCTTTGTTTAAATAACTGAAATTCACTAAGAACTTTATAAACAGTGATGTGTTGGTGCAGCCATTCTAAAAAAATAGTTTGGTAGTTTCTCACATGGTTAAACAACTTGCTTACTAAACAATTCAGTAATTCCTAGATATTTACTGAAGAGAAATAAAAAATTATATACACACAAAAACCTGTACCTGTTTATTCACTATTGCCAAAAGCTGAATACAATCCAAATGTCCTCCAAATTGTTAGTGGATAAAGCCACTGTGGTATGTCCATATCATGGAGTACGACTTAGCAATATATAAAGGAATGAACTATGGGTACACACTGTTACATAGATGGATGTCAAATGCATTGCCCTAAGTGAAAGAATCTAGATTAATAAGGTCACTATTATACAATTCAATTCCCATTACATTCTGGAGAAGGCAAAAACATAGGGACAGGGAGTGGGACTGGAGAACAGATTGACTGTAAAGGGCATAAGATTTTGGTAAAACCATTACATATACCTTGATTTCAGTAGTGGTTTCGTGGTTGAAGAAGCTTCTCAAAATGAATAGAAGCTTATAAAAATGAACAGTACACCAAAGAGAGTGGATTTCAATGTATACAAATACCACATTAAAATAATTTCCAAAAAGGGTCTTAACAACAAAGTTCTTTGGTGGTAGGAGTTACATGGTAGCTGTACAGCACCATGTTGGAAAATCCTGTAAAAAAAATTAATAATATTCCCCCAAAGTATTTTATTTTAGGCAATGCATGTAATACTTAGGCCAGAAAACAAACAAATCAACGTTAAGAGTTGTAAAATAAATAAATAAATAAATAAATAGATAAATAAATAAATAGTTGATTTGTGTGCCACCATTTGAATATCTGAATAAAGATTTCTTATATTTCTTATACTTCCTGAATATGAAGAAACCGCAATAAAAACTGAAAGGATTATTTTAAAAGATCAACAATACTTTCAGATAACTCAGGTGCCTTTAATTAAAAAAACTCAACATTTTCTGAAATGCAACTCAATCTGGGCAACCAAAAGACAAAGTGAGTACTGCCACACTGAACTATTTTGTTGTTGTTGTTGTTCATATATTCAATATCCGGGCACCTGGGTGATTCACTCAGTTAAGTGTCTGACTCTTGGTTTCAGCACAGGTCATGATCTCACAGTTTCATGAGTTCAAGCCCTACCTCAGGCTCTGTGCTGGCAGTTCTGAGCCTGCTTGGGATTCTCTCCCTCTCTCTCTGCCTCTCCCTTGCTTACATTGTCTCTCTCTCTCCAAATACAGTAAAACCATGGTTTGTGAGCATAATTTGTTCTGGAAACATGCTTGTGATCCAAAGCACTTGTATATCAAAGTGAACTTCAAAAATCATTGGCTCAGTTGTGATCATGTGACATTCAGCGTCATTTACTACTTGTATTGCAAGACATTGCCCATTTATCAACTTAAAATTTATTAGAAATGTTTTCTTGTCTTACAAAACACTCAGAGAACAAGTTACTCATCTTCCAAGGTTTTACCGTAAATAAATTTACTTTAAAAAATAAATAAATATATTCAATATCACCTCTGTCAAACAAATGCTTTAATTACTCTTAACTCTGCATGCATAAAAATGCTTATATATTTTGGCAACTGCTGTGTCTATTTTGATTGGTGAAAAACTGCATGTTGTTTGGGGGCAGTTGTAAATGTGATGTCTCACAAATAATGCTAAGAATACTTCAATTGCATATATATAATTTAGTAAGAATACTTGATTTAGTAAGAATGTCATGGCCCACTAAAATGTACTTATTACTACCACAAAAAATATTTTAAAAGGTGAGTTTTTAAAATTGAATTTAAATTAATAATCAAAATAATGTCACATTTCACCACTGACAGATGAAGTTTACAATGTTTACTTTGATTCCATGAATTAGATAGCAAATTGGATCATGATCGGAATGAATTGGTTTTATATTAGAAGCATCTGATGATAATGATGTAAAACAGCCATCATTAGCTGCTTGCAAAGTCTTTTTTCTGCTAATGGAGATGATATATTATCAGCTATTGTTTTATTTGCTGTATAGTCACTGAAAAACTTAGAAATGAGAATGAGCAAAATTAAATTTAGAACATTCATTTAATTTTTGATTAGAAATTTGTTAAAAATTCTAGTCTTTGATTCCAACCCAGACCTGCTAAAGCAGAAACTTTAGAGTTGGACCTCAGCCATCTGAGATTTAGCAAGCCCCACAGTCGATTCTGATGCATGTGCATGTGAACTAGTTATACAAATGAAAAGTTATGTTTCTCAGAGTGCTCTGTAAATATACCTTTTGCAGCTACAGGTGCTGAATCGTCATGTTGGGCAAGTTCATAAAACAACTACCAACTTTTTAGTCTAGAAATAGACCCACACACATTATTTTTTAACTGACTTTTCAACCTAGGTGTCTAGGCAACTCAACGGGGAAAGGATATTTTCAATAAATGGTGTTGTAACAATTGGATGGCCACTTGCAAAACAAAACAAAAAAGAAACCTCAATCCCATACCTTACACCATATGCAAAAAAACTAACATAAAGTGATCATAGACCTCAAGTAAGTGCTAATAGCATAAAATATCCAGAAGGGAAAAAAAGGATAAAATCTTTGCCCTTGACCTTGGGTATGGAGAGGATTTTTTAAATAAGACATAAGCAGCACAAACTATAAAAAAATAAATCAGTAAGCTAAACTTGATCAAAACTTAAGCCTTTTGCTTTTCAAAAGACACTATTAAAATGAAAAGACAGGGGCTCCTGGGTGGCTCAGTCGGTTAAGCGACCAACTTCAATTCACATCATAGTCTCATGGTTTGTGAGTTCAAGCCCCACATCGGGCTCTGTGCTGACAGCTCAGAGCCTAGAGCCTGCTTCAGATTCTGTGTCTCCCTCTCTCTGTGCCCCTCCTCTGCTAGTTCTCTGTCTTTCTCTCAAAAATAAACATTAAAGAAAGGGAAAAAAAAGAAAAAAAGAAAATGAAAAGGCAATCCACATCCTGGGGAAAAAATACCCAGCAAAAAAACTTGTATCTTGTGTATGTACACACACACACACACACACACACACACACACACACACACACACAGAAATATAATATTGGTCAAAATTTAAGCAAACATTTCACCAAAAAGAGTTACAGAGATGCCAAATAAGCACATGAAAAGATGCTTACCTTCGTTTGTCATTAAGAAAATGCAAATTAAAACAATAAGATACTACTACACACCCACTAGAATGGCTGTAATTAAAAAAAAAAACAAAACTGGCCTACATATGTTGGCAAAGAAAAGGAAGAATGGGAACTCTTAAAAATTATAGGTTAGATGGTAAAATGGTACAACTACTTTGGAAAAGTTTGGCATTTTCTTAACATATACTACCATACAACACAATCATTCCACTCCTACATATTTTCCCAAGAGGAATGAAAATATACATTTATGCAAAGACTTGTACACAAATGTTCATAACAGCTTTTTGTTGTTGTTGTTACAGCCCAAAACTGTAAACAAGTCAAAAGTTTATCTATGGATAAATAATGAATAAAAAATGGATAAATACATTACAATGTCTCCATACAATAGAATTCTACTGATCAAAAAAAAAATGATATATGCGACATGAATGAATCTCAAATTATCATGCTGAGTAAAAGAAGCTAGACTACCCTATACAACGAAGAGAGTATACACACTGTGATTCTTTCATATAAATTTCCTAAAAATGCAAATAAACTTATAGTGATGGAAAGCAGATCAATGGTTGCCTGGGGACAGGATGAGAATGGGTGGTAGGTGAGAAAGAGTGAGGTTGTGAAAGTGTCCAGGAAAACTCCTGGGGAGATAGATATATTCATAATCTTGGTTGTGGTAATAGTTTCACAAATGTACATGTTTCAAAACTCATCATATTAAATACTTTGTATATGTTTATTTAACTTTGATGATATCTCACTGAAGTTGGAAAAAGAAAAATCTAATTAAATGCTATACCAGATGCTATAAACCATGAATTCTCCAAGCAAACCAAGATGTGTGGTTAATTCTACTTTATGGATATATACACTTAATTACATAGTTCATTTTTAATATTCTTTCAGCTCTTAGATTAATGTGTACCTCTCCTTCAAACAATCTGTTCCTTGTCATTCCTGATTGAATTTCTCTTTTCTACATTTGCTTTTAGCATCATTTACCTCTAGCACCATTTACCTCTTTTCTTTCAGAAAGTATCACATTGTACATTTGCATTTATATCTATTGAATTAATGTTTATCTCCCTTTATGAGATTGCAAGAAACATGAGTTCTAGAATCTTTTTTTTTTTCCTCCTCACTTTTATACTCTGTGTCTGGTACCAATGCCTAATTAATATTGGTTGAAATAATAAATTACTCTGGCAACAAAATTAAAGATCTGGTGAAGACTGAGAAAGGTATTCTACCTTTCTAATTTATGCAATCAGTGAATTAATTGTAATAATTATACTTTACACTGAAACATTTGCATATGAAGAAACACTTCCTAATTTACTATTGTGTTTGATCACTCTAAGAATTCATTGAAAGATGCAAAACAAAAGTATCTCCTTTTATAATGAGACTGGAACTCAAGAGATCACAGGGACAAACAGGCAGTGGAAATAAGTCCTGAACCCAAAAACGTGACAGTCAGTCCAGTGTCTTTTGCACTAAACCTATTGCTTTAGAGGCCTTCCTCATCTTATTCATGGATATTTCAAGTGAGTCTTATCACAATGATAATTAACCATGGATGAGTCATGAAATTATCTGAGCCATTGGTTTTATCTATTTATTTATCCATCCATCCATCCATCCATCCATCCATCCAGACTGGCCTCAGTCTCGAGAATTATATCACCTCTAATTAATTCTCACTCTGGAGCAAGTATCATTGATGTCAAACACAAATAGGCTTCACCTACCCACTTGAAAGCCTACCTATGTTGTTATAAAAACTACAAGGTATCCCATTGTTTAGACTCCAGACAAAAAAAAAATCTGCTCGGTTACAAGAATCAGAAATAACTGATTCAATGGCTATGGCAGGGGAAAGATAAGATGATTCCAGAATATCTTCTGCCAAAAGAAAAGGTTAAAAGAAAATGATGAAGGCATGCCAGAAGTCACAGAGGATGACTTGAAGGTCCCCTCACTGGCTAATTTGAGCCTCAAAATAAAGGACAGTAATAGTTGATAACCTCTTGCCTAAATTAAGAATCCATGATTATATAATGAGAATAAACAAATAATGGAGGAAAAGGGAAATTCTTTTCTTTATAAAAGAATGCCAATTAATATATTTAGAAGATGGAATTAGAGAAGATCAGCATTTTCGATGACCACTCTGATAATTGATTAAGGGAAAAAATCAAAAAGGGATGCTAAAATCAGTGGGTCAAAGTTTTATAAGGAAATTGGATATGGATAGTCTCATAGTATCTCCTCATAAAATACTTATTATAAATTTTACCATATTATATTTTTACAATAGGTAAAAAATACTAACCGTACCATGGACAGGACTGGCTGACACCACCTTAACCAAGTGATCCCAGTTAAGATCACCAATAAAATGACATTTTGTGCCACTGGAGTGATGTTCTGCAAAGGACACAGTACTGCTTATGTGGTATTCTTGCCAAAAAATGCAAAATGTGAATCTAATCATAAGACATCAGACAAACCCAAAATGTGAGCCATTCTATTAATTTGTACTCTCCAAAAATGTCAAGAAAAGCTGAGAGTTGTTCTAAATTAAATGAGACCAAAGATACCTGACAAGTAAATGTAGTGGGTGTCCCTGGATTGGTTATTAAATGAGAGGAGGGTGGGAGACCCACACTTATCAAGGACAGTATTAGCCTAATGGCAAAATATCAGGATAAAGTGTGGCTTAAATATTAACATTAAGTAAACATTAAATGTCCTGATTTCACTAATTACGCTGTGGATACATGTAAAAGAATATTCTTGTTCTTAGGAAATATGCACTTATGTATGAAGTGCTGTTAAAAAGGCAACATGACAGGGATTCTAGGGAAGATGGCGGCGTAGGAGGACGCTGGGCTCAAGGCGCGTCCTGCTGATCACTTAGATTCCACCTACACTGGCCTAAATAACCCAGAAAACAGCCAGAAGTCTAGCAGAACGGAGTCTCCAGAACCTAGCGCAGACGAGAGGCCCGAGAGGCCCACGGAAGAGGGTAAGGAAGGGCAGAGAGGCGGTGTGCGCTCTAGGGACTGGCGGGAGGGAGCTGGGGTGGAGGGGCAGCTCACCGGGTGAGCAGAGCCCCTGAGTCTGGCTTGCAAAAGCGGAGGGGCCAGACGGAGTGTGTTCCGACAGCAAGCAGGACTTAGCATCTGGGAGGTCATAAGTTAACAGCTCTGCTCGGAGAGCGGGAAGGCTGGAGTACAATGGGAGGGAGAGTTGCTGAGCCCCGGGATAGACAGAGCTCAGTTTGGTGGGGAACAAAGGCGCTCGCCAGCGCCATCTCCCTCACCCATCCCCCAGCCAAAATTCCAAAGGGAACCAGTTCTTGCCAGGGAACTTGCTCCACACAAACACCCAACGCTGTGCTTCTGTGGAGCCACCCCTCTGGCAGCGGGTCTGACTCCCTCCCGCTGCCACAGGGCCCCTCCTGAAGTGGATCACTGAAGGAGAAGTGAGCTAAGCCTGCCCCTCCTGCCCCCATGCACCTTGCCTACCCACCCCAGCTAATACGCCAGATCCCCAGCACCACAAGCCTGGCAATGTGCAAGTAGCCCAGATGGGTCACGCCACCCCACAGTGAATCCCGCCCCTAGGAGAGGGGAAGAGAAGGTACACACCAGTCTGACGGTGGCCCCAGCGGTAGGCTGGGGGAAGACATCAGGTCGGACTGCAGCCCCCCCCACCAACTCCAGTTATACACCACAGCACAGGGGAAAGCCCTACAGGTCTGCACCACTCCAGGGACTATCCAAAATGACCAAACAGAAGAATCCCCAAAAGAATCTCTAGGAAATAACAACAGCTAATGAACTGATCAAAAAGGATTTAAATAATATAACAGAAAGTGAATTTAGAATAATAGTCATAAAATTAATTACTGGGCTTGAAAACAGTATAAAGGACAGCAGAGAATCTCTTGCTACAGAGATCAAGGGACTAAGGAACAGTCAGGAGGAGCTGAAAAACGCTTTAAATGAGATGCAAAATAAAATGGAAACGACCATGGCTCGGATTGAAGAGTCAGAGGAGAGAATAGGTGAACTAGAAGATAAAATTATGGAAAAAGAGGAAGCTGAGAAAAAGAGAGATAAAAAAATCCAGGAGTATGAGGGAAAAATTAGAGAACTAAGTGATGGACTAAAAAGAAATAATATACGCATAATTGGTATCCCAGAGGAGGAAGAGAGAGGGAAAGGTGCTGAAGGTGTACTTGAAGAAATAATAGCTGAGAACTTCCCTGAACTGGGGAAGGAAAAAGGCATTGGAATCCAAGAGGCACAGAGAACTCCCTTCAGATGGAACTTGAATCGATCTGCACGACATATCATAGTGAAACTGGCAAAATACAAGGATAAAGAGAAAATTCTGAAAGCAGCTAGAGATAAATGTACTCTAACATATAAAGGGAGACCTATAAGACTCGTGACTGATCTCTGTTCTGAAACTTGGCAGGCCAGAAAGGATTGGCAGGAGATCTTCAATGTGAGGAACAGAAAAAAATATGCAGCCGAAAATCCTTTATCCGGCAAGTCTGTCATTTAGAATAGAAGGAGAGATAAAGGTCTTCCCAAACAAACAAAAACTGAAGGAATTTGTCACCACTAAACCAGCCCTACAAGAGATCCTAAGGGGGATCCTGTGAGACAAAGTACCAGAGACATCGCTACAAGCATGAAACCTACAGACATCACAATGACTCTAAACCCGTATCTTTCTATAATAATACTGAATGTAAATGGACTAAATGCGCCAACCAAAAGACATAGGGTATCAGAATGGATAAAAAAACAAGACCCATCTATTTGCTGTTCTACAAGAGACTCATTTTGACCTGAGGACACCTTCAGATTGAGAGTGAGGGGATGGAGAACTATTTATCATGCTACTGGAAGCCAAAAGAAAGCTGGAGTAGCCATACTTATATCAGAAAAACTAGACTTTAAATTAAAGGCTGTAACAAGAGATGAAGAAGGGCATTACATAATAATTACAGGGTCTATCCATCAGGAAGAGCTAACAATTATAAATGTCTATGCGCCGAATACCGGAGCCCCCAAATATATAAACAAATTACTCATAAACATAAGCAACCTTATTGATAAGAATATGGTAATTGCAAGGGACTTTAACACTCCACTTACAGAAATGGATAGATCATCTAGACACGCGGTCAATAAAGAAACAAGGGCCCTGAATGATACATTGGATCAGATGGTCTTGACAGATATATTTAGAACTCTGCATCCCAAAGCAACAGAATATACTTTCTTCTCGAGTGCACATGGAACATTCTCCAAGATAGATCATATACTGGGTCACAAAACAGCCCTTCATAAGTATACAAGAATTGAAATTATACCATGCATACTTTCAGACCACAATGCTATGAAGCTTGAAATCAACCACAGGAAAAAGTCTGGAAAACCTCCAAAAGCATGGAGGTTAAAGAACACCCTACTAAAGAATGAATGGGTCAACCAGCCAATTAGAAAAGAAATTAAAAAATATATGGAAACAAACAAAAATGAAAATACAACAATCCAAATGCTTTGGGATGCAGCGAAGGCAGAGGAAAATACATTGCAATCCAGGCCTATCTCAAGAAACAAGAAAAATCCCAAATACAAAATCTAACCTAAAGGAAATAGAAGCAGAACAGCAAAGGCAGCCTAAACCCAGCAGAAGAAGAGAAATAATAAAGATCAGAGCAGAAATAAACAATATAGAATCTAAAAAAACTGTAGAGCAGATCAACGAAACCAAGAGTTGGTTTTTTGAAAAAATAAACAAAATTGACAAACCTCTAGCCAGGCTTCTCAAAAAGAAAAAGGAGATGTCCCAAATAGATAAAATCATGAATGAAAATGGAATTATTACAACCAATCCCTCAGAGATACAAGCAGTTATCAGGGAATACTATGAAAAATTATATGCCAACAAACTGGACAACCTGTAAGAAATGGACAAATTCCTAAACACCCACACTCTTCCAACTCAATCAGGAGGAAATAGAAACCTTGAACAGACCCATAACTAGTAAAGAAATTGAATCAGTCATCAAAAATCTCCCAACAAATAAGAGTCCAGGACCAGATAGCTTCCCAGGGGAGTTCTACCAGACGTTTAAAGCAGAGATAATACCTATCCTTCTCAAGCTATTCCAAGAAATAGAAAGGGAAGGAAAACTTCCAGACTCATTCTATGAAGCCAGTATTACTTTGATTCCTAAACCAGACAGAGTCCCAGTAAAAAAAGAGAACTACAGGCCAATATCCCTGATGAATATGGATGCAAAAATTCTCAATAAGATACTAGCAAATCGAATTCAACAGCATATAAAGAGAATTGTTCACCATGATCAAGTGGGATTCATTCCTGGGATGCAGAGCTGGTTCAACATTCGCAAATCAATCAATGTGGTACATCACATTAATAAAAGAAAACATAAGAACCATATGATCCTGTCAATCGATGCAGAAAAGGCATTTGACAAAATTCAGCAGCCTTTCTTAATAAAAACCCTCGAGAAAGTCGGGATAGAAGGAACATACTTAAACATCATAAAAGCCATTTATGAAAAGCCCATAGCTAACATAATCCTCAGTGGGGAAAAACTGAGAGCTTTCTCCCTAAGATCAGGAACACGACAGGGATGCCCACTCCCACTGCTGTTGTTTAACATAGTGTTGGAAGTTCTAGCATCAGCAATCAGACAACAAAAGGAAATCAAAGGCATCAAAATTAGCAAAGATGAAGTTAAGCTTTCACTTTTTGCAGATGACATGATATTATACATGGAAAATCCGATAGACTCCACCAAAAGTCTGCTAGAACTGATACATGAACTTAGCAAAGTTGCAGGATACAAAATCAATGTACAGAAATCAGTTGCATTTTCATACACGAATAATGAAGCAACAGAAAGACAAATAAAGAAACTGATCCCTTTCACAATTGCACCAAGAAGCATAAAATACCTAGGAATAAATCTAAACAAAGATGTAAAAGATCTGTGTGCTGAAAACTATAGGACGCTTATGAAGGAAACTGAAGAAGATATAAAGAAATGGAAAAACATTCCATTCCATGGATTGGAAGAATAAATATTGTCAAAATGTCAATACTACCCCGAGCTATCTACACATTCAATGCAATCCCAATCAAAATTGCACCAGCATTCTTCTCGAAACTAGAACAAGCAATCCTAAAATCCATATGGAACCCCAAAAGGCCCCGAATAGCCAAAGTAATTTTGAAGAAGAAGACCAAAGCAGGAGGCATCACAATCCCAGACTTTAGCCTCTACTACAAAGCTGTCATCATCAAGACAGCATGGTATCGGCACAAAAGCAGACACATAGACCAATGGAATAGAAGAGAAACCTCAAAACTAGACCCACAAACGTATGGCCAACTCATCTTTGACAAAGCAGGAAAGAATATCCAATGGAAAAAAGTCTCTTTAACAAATGGTGCTGGGAGAACTGGACAGCAACATGCAGAAGATTAAAACTAGACCATTTTCTCACACAATTCACAAAAATAAACTCAAAATGGATAAAGGACCTGAATGTGAGACAGGAAACCATCAAAACCCTAGAGGAGAAAGCAGGAAAAGACCTCTCTGACCTCAGCCGTAGCAATTTCTTACTTGACACATCCCCAGAGGCAAGGGAATTAAAAGCAAAAATGGACTACTGGGACCTAATGAAGATAAAAAGCTTCTGCACAGCAAAGGAAACAACCAACAAAACTAAAAGGCAACCAACAGAATGGGAAAAGATATTTGCAAATGACATATCGGACAAAGGGCTAGTATCCAAAATCTATAAAGAGCTCACCAAACTCCACACCCAAAAAACAAATAAGCCAGTGAAGAAATGGGCAGAAAACATGAATAGACACTTCTCTAAAGAAGACATCTGGATGGCCAACAGGCACATGAAAAGATGCTCAATGTCGCTCCTCATCAGGGAAATACAAATCAAAACCACACTCAGATATCACCTCATGCCAGTCAGAGTGGCTAAAATGAAGAAATCAGGAGACTATAGATGCTGGAGAGGATGTGGAGAAACGGGAACTCTCTTGCACTGTTGGTGGGAATGCAAATTGGTGCAGCCACTCTGGAAAACAGTGTGGAGGTTCTTCAAAAAATTAAAAATAGACCTACCCTATGACCCAGCAATAGCACTGCTAGGAATTTACCCAAGGGATACAGAAGTGCTGATGCATAGGGGCACTTGTACCCCAATGTTTATAGCAGCACTCTCAACAATAGCCAAATTACGGAAAGAGCCTAAATGTCCATCAACTGATGAATGGATAAAGAAATTGTGGTTTATATACACAATGGAGTACTACATGGCAGTGAGAAAGAATGAAATATGGCCCTTTGTAGCAACGTGGATGGAACTGGAGAGTGTTATGCTAAGTGAAATAAGTCATACAGAGAAAGACAGATACCATATGTTTTCATTCTTATGTGGATCCTGAGAAACTTAACAGGAACCCATGGGGGAGAGGAAGGAAAAAAAAAAGAGGTTAGAGTGGGAGTGAGCCAAAGCATAAGAGACTCTTAAAAACTGAGAACAAACTGAGGGTTGATGGGGGGGTGGGAGGGAGGAGAGGGTGGGAGATGGGTATTGAGGAGGGCACATTTTGGGATGAGCACTGGGTGTTGTATGGAAACCAAGTTGACAATAAATTTCATATATTGAAAAAAAAAAAGGAAACATGACGGCAACTTATTTTCAAATGGTTTGAAGCCAGGAGAGAAAGGGAGACACAATGAGGGACAGAAGCTGGAAGGAAGTTACTGGAAAGAAGAGATGTTCTGGTACAATAAACATTTGCTGAATGGATTCATGAAAGTGTCATGTAGATTTGGAAAGTGAAGTTTTGTAGCCTACAAAATCTTTATTCATCTTTGCCATGAAACCTTCAGTAAGATCATTTTTTTCACTAATGTCTGGTAGAGCAGGTTGGACAAGGGGAGGTAAATGGACAACTTGTTCAGCAAGGGAGCAAGGGGGGAGACTGGCACATGGGAGCCTACTCCCTGCTCCTTTGGAGGTACATGGGCACACATAGGGCCATAGTGAGTTTTATAGCGAGTGCCCACTCTGACTGACCAGGGGCTGTATTGTACACCAGTGGTTACGCATTTTTAATGCCTCTGATAATAATTTCAAAGAATACATGTGATAGCACAGTATGATAATACATGAAGAAATCTAAAATTAATTTGGAATACAAAATAATTTCATAGAAAAAACTATCTGGGAAGAAGAGGCAACTACAGAAAATGAACCAATTGGGGCTTCAATCAGTAAGGGTTTCTGGCACTTACTGCCAATATCTTGAAATATTGGGACCAGGAATGATGGGGTGGGATCATTTTATAAGAGCTTCTAAAATTTATATTCCAGGATATGTTAAACACATGCTCATTGAGGAGATATGTTGAAGCTTTACCCTCAAGGAGCCTATAATCTAGAAAAATGAATTAACATATAAGGAATAAAAACAGTGGGTTAAAACTTACAAACGTAAATGTTTTTGAGTCTTAAATGATTTGAACATTACATTCCAAAATAAATAAGCTCAAAGAAACAAAATCTAGAGAAAAAAAGACAAACCTCACCAATCTAAGTAAAGATAAACTAAGAATACTAGCTGAGCCAGGGGCCACCTCAGCCAACCAACACACCTGTAGTAGTAGTGAACCCACCACAACATGTGGTGCCCATATAGGGGCACCACATATGCCCATATAGGGGACATATGGGCATATGCCCATATAGGGGACATCACTGGAGCACCTGGCCCTGGTGGCTAGGGAGTTATTACACTCCTTGTAGTCAAGGACATCTCTTAAGTAAGGCCATTCCTTCAAGAGCAGGAAAGATAGCCAAACGTACATTCTGATCAAGTGGATTTATTCCAGGAATACAAGGATGGTTAAACATCTGCACATCAATGTGATGCACCACATTAATAAAATAAAGGATAAAAATCATACAATCACCTCGATAGATACAGAAAAAGCATTTGACAAAATTCAACATCCATTACATCCATTTATGATAAAAACAAAGTGGGTATAGAGGAAATGTACCTCAACGTAATAATAGATATGGATGACAAACTGACAGCTAACATCATAGTCATTATTCAAGAGTGGGTGATAGTAGCTAAAAGCTTTTCTTCTAAGACCAGAAGCAAGATAAGGATGCTCATGAATGCCACTTTTATTCAAAATAGTATTGGGAGTCCTAGCCACAGAAATTAGCCAACAAAAATAAAATTCTCCAAATTGTAAAAGAAGTAAAACTGTCGTTATATGCAGATGACAGTATACTATATATAGAAAACCCTAAAGCTTCCATCAAATAAACCACTAGAATGAATGATTTCGGGGAGTTGCAGAATATAAAACAAATATACAGAAATCTGTTTCATTTCTATACACTAATAACAGGCTATCAGAAAGAGAAATCAAAACAATCCTATTCACAATTGAATCAAAATAACAAAATACCTAGAAATAAATGTTATCAGGGAGGTGAAAGACCTGTACTTTGAAAAATATAAGACACTGATGAAAGAAATTGAAGGTACAAATAAATGGAAATATATACTGTGTTCATTGAATGGTAATATTGGTAAATATTGGTTTTAAGATTTAATATTTGGTAAGATTTAATATTGATAAGATTTAATATTGGTAAAATTAAGGTAATTTAATATTGACCAAGATTTAATATTGGTAAAATATCCATACCATCCAAAGCAATATACTGATTCAATGGGCAATCCTTATCAAATACCAATGGCATTTTTCACAGAACTAGACAAAAATAATCCTAAAATTTGTATGGAACCCTGAAACAACCCAAAGGGCGAAAACAATCTTGAAAAAGAAGAACAAAGCTGGAGGTATCATGATCCCAGATTTCAAACCATGCTACAAAGCTACAGTAATCAAAAAGTATGGTACTGGCACAGAAACAGACACATCCATCAATAGAACAGAACAGAGAGCTCAGAAATAAATTCACGCTCTACAGCCAATTCATCTACGACAAAGGAAGACTATCCATTGGGGAAAAGACAGTCTCTTCAATAAATGGTGCTGGCAAAACTGGACAGCTACACATAGAAGAAAGAAATTGGACCACTTTCTTATACCACACACAAATATTAACTCGAAATGGATTAAGGAACTAAATATAAGACCTGAAGCCATAAAACATACAGGCAGTAAGCTCTTTGATGTCAGTTTCAACAAAATATTGTTTGGATCTACCTCTTCAGGCAAGTGTAAGTAACAAAAGCAAACAGCAACAAGTGGGACTACAACAACCAAAAATCCCAAGATTTTGGCCAAGAAGGCAACCTACCGAAGGGGAAAACATATTTGCAAATTTTATATCTGAAAGGGGTTAGCAACCAAAATATGTTAAACTCATACAATTTAATATCAAAAACATAATGTGTTCAAAAAATGGATAGAGGATCTAAATAGACATTTTTCCAAGTAAGACACACAAGTGGCCAATAGGCACATGAAAAAATGCTCAGCATCACTATCAAGGAAATGCAAATTGAAACCACAATGAGATACCATCTTCTGCCTGTCAGAATGGTTATTATCAAAAAGACAGTAAGTGTACACAGGAAATGAAGAAAAGGGTTCCCTTGAGCACTGCTGGTGGGAATGTGGCCACTATGGAAAAAAATATGAAATTCTTCAAAAAGTTACAAATAGAACTACTGTACTATGCAACAATTCCACTTCTAGGTATGTATCCAAAGTTATTGAAAATGTTAATTCAAAAAGATACATGCACCCCATGTTCATGGCAGCATCATTTACAACAGCCAAGCTATGGAATCAACCCAAGTGTCCATCAATAGATGAATGGATAAAGATGAGGTTGATATATATCCATGTATATATACATACATACAACAGAATATAACTCAGCCATAAAATAGAATGAAATGTTGCCACTTGTGAGAACATAGATGAAAGCAGAAGATATTATGCTAAATGAATTAAGTCAAGTAGGTAAAGACAAATACCATGTGATATTCATTTGTGTGGAGTTTAAAAATCAAAACAAGTGAACAAAGAAAACAAAACAGAAATAGACTCATAGGTACAGAGAACAAACTGATGGTTGTCAGAGGGGAAAGGGGCAAGAAATGGAAGAAACAGATGAAAAGGACTAAGAAGTACAAACTTCCAAATATAAAATTATTAAGTCAGGGGGTGTAATGCATAGCACTGGGAATATAATCAATAATACTGTAATAACTTCATATAGTGACAGATGGTAACTAGATTTATTGTGGTGGCCATTTAGTAATGTATATAAATATCAAAACACCATATAGCACACCTAAAACTAATGCAAGATTGTATATCAATTATTCTTCGATTAAAAATAAGAATACTAAAATACAACCATATGGTCAAGAGTTCTACCTTAGAGCCAGATGCCCAGGTATAGGCTTTGACTTAGTCACTACCTCAATGTGTGACCTTCAGTAAGACCCTAAGCCCATCTAAAGAACAATTTGTCTTTTACATAATTACAGGCAGGATAAGACCAGAGTTTTCAGATATTCTGCAAAAGGGCCCTGTGTGATGAGAGAGTATCGATTTGGCAGAACCCTGGTCCTCCACTCACTGTGCCCACCAAAGCAGTCCTGGTTTTCTATATTGCATATCTCGGGAATTCTGTTGGTTTTGTTTGAAAGTTTCTATCACTAAAAATGGAACTAAATTTCCTCTAAATCATGTTCTAGCTCAGAACAGACTCTGACATTTCTTAGGGGAAAGCAGTCAGAGGTGAAAACTGGTAAATGTGTCCAAGAAAGATCCACTTTGTCTTTAGGATATAATGTCTTTAGGATATAGACTACTGAGGAAATCCTTTTAGGTTGAGATTTGTGTTACGTAATGTATTTCTAAAACTTTCCCTAGCTGCTCCTTTCACTGTTTTTTTTTTTTTTCCTTCCTGCTGAGATTAAAACCCTAGATTGCTCTTTTCCAAATTTCTAACCAATTAAGAAGCCAGGATTTCAAGCAAGCAGAAGCCAATTAACATACTTAATACATTCATCAACTATTAATTTAATTAGAACACTGAGTGAATTACCATAGCTATACTCAAAGTTGGAGGAGTGTCTTTGGGAAGTCAGAATTATAACATAGACATGTTTTGTACCTTTAAGGGCCTAAAATTAGAAGAAAATAAAATAGCCCGTTCCTTCCTTTTCACTCTCAAATAGTTTCAAACAGTTGACCTTCTCCTAAAAAACTCAGACCACCAAATGGTTTTTCCAGTGGCCAGAACAACTCTTTCCATTTTCAAGCATATATTTCATTTCTCTAGATAGGACTATTCCCTTAGTTCAGTTATTCTCTGTTACTCACTAATCATGGGCTTGTCTTCATAAGTGAGTCTTGGTTATGTTATGCTATGCTATAGTAGAATAGGTAAGGAAATGACATTAGTTGTTACTTAAAGGTCCAGTCTGGTAAATAACTAATACAAATACAAGTCCCATTTTTTGATACCTCCCATGAAGCAGATATCACTAATCAATTACTACACAACTTCTCCCTGCATCTAAGACTTGTTCAGTCCCAGAACCCACTCTGATCTTTCTTTTCTAGTATCCTAGAAACTCCAAGACTGACCACTTTTACCAAACAGCATAGACACTCAAACTCCTCCCTGGATGCCATGTCTAGATCCTTGTATTCCTTTCATCACTCACAACTAAACCTAGAAATGATAATATTTTTGTGGATAATGAACACAAACTTCATAAACCCAGTTAGAAGGAAAAAAAAAAAAACCCAGCATAGGTCACAGCTCCAAATTAGCAGCATGTACTATAATAAAGTTCTTTTCTTCTTACCAAGCTTCTCCTACTACCACCCTCCCACATTATCAGGCCCTCAAACTCTCTTTTCTCCAGGGATGCTTTCCTCCTGAAAGCTTAAATGTGGGCAATTACTTGGCAGAGCAAGTCAATAGCACAAAAATCACCTCTGTTGTTACTCCCCTGGCTCCTTAGGGTAGATGTTAATTACAGCTTTCTGAGGCAACTAGTAAAGTAACAAGGGATAGGGAGCCTGGGGTCA
The DNA here is from genome assembly GCF_023721935.1 of Panthera uncia. Lineage (NCBI taxonomy): Eukaryota > Metazoa > Chordata > Mammalia > Carnivora > Felidae > Panthera > Panthera uncia. The sequence continues at coordinate 108,415,681 of NW_026057577.1, read as the reverse complement.
GGGGAATTGGCTTCTTTGAGCTCTGTTGGTTCTTCCTGGTACCTGTGTTAAAAGGGGTAAGGAATTTGATTGATTCCAAAGCAAGGAAAACCATTCAAGGAGATGATTTAGCAAAACAGGAGTATAGGCTCCTCAGGCATGTAAACTAGGTTCAAAACTGACCTTTGCCACCCACTAGTCCAAGAACATTAGCCAATCAATTCTTCCCCCTCTACAAAACAGGATTAATAATTATATCTCACATGATTGATGAGAGACATTTATTAAATTAGGTTCATTCATTCATTTCATTCATTAAATGAGATTATGAATGTAGGGTTCCCAGCATATTCCTTGGCACAGAGTAATCATATAATAAATTTGTATCAAATTCTATCAACATGCAACTTCAAATAAAGAGATGACAAGTTTTTCTTGTTAATTAGTTGTGTCAGAGGAACAGTAATGCCTAGAACACTAGCATGATCACTGTGGATCTCACATTTTCTCAGGGGATATCATAAAATACCTCATACTCAATAAATCACTTATTTTGTTAATTTTAATATATTAGTTTATGTTAATTTTTACTATCTCTGAAATGAGTCTTATAATTGATGCTTACATTTAATGTGGTACTCCAACTATTTTCTCTTGAAAATTTGTATTGAAATCCATAGGGTGTCTATAATCAATGGTGGTTTAATTACATAATTAAATGAAACAGTATTATTAAAAATGTGTCACCTCCTTTAAGGAATGAGCAGAGCTATACTCTCAGAAGTCTAAAAGACCTAGCTGACCGTCCAAAGTGTCATGAAACTTTTCCTTTGAATTTTTACTATGTCCTTGAGTCTCTCTGACCTTGACTCTTTATTACCATTCCTACCTTCTAACTACTATTTTCTGATCACTTGCTGTGGTCCCAGTACAGTGCCAAAGGCCTTATAAACATCATTTTATTTTACTGCTTACAACTTTAGAAGTGGAGGAAATTGAAGGGGAGAATATGGAGGCTCTGATGAAAACACTGAGGTGCAGACATGTGAAGTGACATGGCTCTAGTTCAGAGCCCCTGAGACAGGGGTCAGTCTAGGTCTGAACCCAAGGCTGTGATGCCTGAGCATGACTACAGTTCCTTGATTATAAGAAAATGGCTTCAACAAAGAAAGCAATACCACAGTTCCCTTGGGAATAACCTCCGAGGTAGGATGTAGTGGAAAGCAGAGGAGAGTGCTGTCAGAGTGGTGCCAGAGAAAGAAAATTATCAAAATCAAAGTACATATTTTGTGCCTTAACATATATTTTTAAATCAGTTGATATTATACATTTTAAGATAGACTTTAGGCTCAAAGCAAAGGAAAACAAGACAGATACTGTAAAGAATGTATTCAATATATTTATTCTCTATATTTCTGTATTTTAAAAAATGGTAATTCAAAAACAATCTATAGTGTAAAATATTTTATCGGAACACAATTGAAAAGGTGAAAGTTTCATCTGTTAAACTATGTATATGTGAAAATTTTATGGGGTAAAAATAGTAAATGATAAAAATGTTAAGAAATGGCAAGAAAAAAAAGAAAGCAAAAGCAAAAGAAAAAATACAGAAGTAGGATAAAGAAGAAAAAAATGGCTACTATTCATGTTATATTAACTAAGTTTAAATCACTTATCTGTTATATCCATACAATATCTTCAATCACATACATTATTCTGACAAGCCTAGAGGAACCCTGAGTCTTTATTTGCTCAAGATGGTCCTGGCTCATGCCAGATGTCCCAAAGCAATTATGAGTACCCTCAAAATTTTTTCAGTTTTGACAGTAAATTATATAGTCACCCTAATAATACTCAAGGAGAGTTGGCTTTTTATTCTAGCCCTGCCAATCACAAACCATGAAATCTTTTATTCATCAGATTTCTTTAAATGGCAATTTCCCCATATGTAATAGTAGAAATGTTTATCATAGTTCACTCTTTAAAAAGCACCAGGGAGGGGCACCTGGGTGGCTCAGTTGGTTAAGCAGTTGACTGTTGATATCAGCTCAGGTCATGATCTCGCAGGTCGTGAGATGAGGCCTGAATTGGGCTGTGTGCTGACATCATGGAGCCTGCTTGGGATTCTCTCTCTCCCTCTCTTTCTCTGCCCCTCCCCCACTCATAATCTCTCTCTCTCTCTCTCTGTCTCTCTCTGTCTCTCTCTCTCTTTCTCTCAAAAGAAATAAACTTAAAAATATAAAAATTAATAAACTTAAAAAACTAAATAAACTTAAATAAAATAAATAGAAAGCACCAGGGAACTAGTTTCAGAATCTTAGAAGGTAGGCATAGATGATGACTACCTCCTTGTACCAGAGTTCCTCCTCCTGAGAGAACGTGCTAACTTAACCCACCAAAAAGGTATTAATTCAGACTCCAATAAGGATGGAAAGAGATGGTGATGGATATTCTCAAAGGACTGAGAGGGAGTGATCATTACATCGTACTGGTAGAGTTTTCTCCTTGAGGCAAAATTTTAACTCCCAAATTTCTCCTGACAGCATGATGTCTTCTTCGTAGTACTGAGTAATCCAGTGTTGTGCTTTGCACCCCTCCAGATTTATCTTCCACTACTTGAAACTGAGACTCTGCAAGGAGAGGTTCTGTGAAGACCAAGCGTTTTCTATTATATTGCTTTCCACTGCACCAGGCTTCTTGGGAGAAGGAAGTAGGCTATGACTTGTAAGGAGAGGTGTTGGCTCTAAATTGTTTAACTATCAGAAAAATGTCTCCTATCAAAAACATATCTGGAAAGGCACAATATCTGAAATTTTTATGACTGAATTACTCCTTTGGACATTCTTTTTTTTTTCTAGGCCCAGATGTGGCCTAGAGCTTTTAACAGCTTTTATTAGGCACCCAGCATCCATTTCTCTTTTATTTGTTATTTATTGAACTCTACATCTGTTCAGGATGCGATACTTTTTATATGCCTCAAGGAATAATTCAGGTACAGATTTAATTGGTCCAAGCGAGCAGCCCATGGTCTTTTCTGGATGACTTATGGGGATCAGAGATGACCTCATTTAGTATAAATGGAAGGTCTCAGTCCATGCTTGGTTGATTGAGTTCTCTCTCAGTCTGTGTGTCTGTGTCTCTCTCTTCTCTGCAGGATGTAAACAACATACTACATAATCCCAAATATTAATAACAGCCATACTGTCACCACAAAGTAATCAGCACTGCCATGAAATAGATACTGAGGAAGGTTGAACGGAGACAGGGAAAAACCTTGGCTCTGTGGTAACATTACTAAACCTAACTTACCTCGGAACTTCCAGTTACACACATAATAAACATAACATTGTTTATGTAGATTTGAGTCAGAGATTTTATCTCTTGCATCCAAAAGCATGCACATGGATTAAGTTCTTGGGGAGGCATAAATGAATGATCAAAGATGGAAGTGAAACTGTCTTAGTGAATGGTAGCAGCATTGATCCAACTGGTCAAGCTAAAAAATCTGGAAATTATTTTTGGATTCTTTTTTTATTATTTCTCACTTCAAAACTATTAGAAACTTATGTCTATTTATCACCAAGATATTCTGCACTCCATCAACTTTCCTTGAACTCCATTCTATAACATGTATCCTACATTTTGTGTCTGAGACATGACCATTTTCCCCAAATGATCTCCCACTATGACTAGTATCCCACTCCAGCTGTGTTCATCCATGCCACAGAGATCATTTTAAAACCTTTTAGTGACTCCCCATCATGCTTGGGATAGAAGCTATATATCTTAGCAGGACATATAGAGTCCCAGATGCCCTGCCATCCACCTATGCAACCTCTTCACTGCTTCCAGTGCTTGTTCTTTCTCAGCCACACTGGCTTCTTGTAATTTGCCTGCTTAAGTTTATTTCTGCCCCAGGGCCTTTGCATTTTTTTCTCTACCTAGATCACACTATTCCCTTGATGTTTCATGGCTGACTCCTTACCCTTCAAGTTTCAGCTTCATATTACCTCCTTGGAGAAATATTTCTTGACTTCATATTCATCCCATCATTTTACTTTGTCCTATTAAACATTGATCATGTCATCTCAGTTTCCTTGACTGATACTGTCAAAATCTAATTATATTCTTTTGTTCATATATATTTGTTTATATATGTCTCTTCCCAACAAGATCAACTCCATTGAGGGAGAAATCCTAATGGTTATATCCACCTGAGATGCTGGCTTAGGATGTAACTGGGTATGCTGTGAATTTTTTGATAGTATTTCCATTGAGAGGTAGAATCTATATTTATTGCCCTTAAATCCGGGAAAGCTTTGACAAATACATTTCAGTGGAAGTGATGCTTTGTGGCTTTTGAGAGCAACATAAAAGACCATGCAGCTTCTGCCTTGTTTGCTGGGAACACTCACTCATGGAGTCCTGAGCTGCTACATGAGAAGTCCATTTCTCTGAGACTACCAAGCTACAGAGACAACACATAGGTGCTTTGGCTTACAATCCAAGCTGATACCCTTCCTTAGCCACCCCAATCCAGCATCCAGGTATGTGAATAAAGGATCCATCTTGCAAGTAGATCCTCCAGCTTCAGATGACCCAGACCTCAGGTATTTAAGCCATCTCAGGTGAGACCCTCAAAATTATAAAATCATACAGGAGAGAAAAGCTGTCCTTCCTGTTGGTACCCTTTCTGATTCCTAATATGTTGAGTCATTAAGCATAATTAAATGGTTGTTTTATCCTACTAAATTTTAGGAGTTCTCCTAATGTAATAATAGGTATCTAGAACAATGATCCCCACCAAAGGTTTGAAAATATTTGGTTTATTAGATTGAATACCCTTCTTGTAGGGACAGTAATCCAGAGACCTGGGTTCTAATCCAAGCTCTGCCACTCATGTATTATCTGACCCTGAGAAAATCTTTCCCATCTACAGGTTTCAAGTTTCTCCCATGTACAGCAAGGTGATATGACTAGCTAAATTCTTAGGTTGCTTCCACTAAACCCCTACTCTATAGATGAGAACTAAGGGTTCCAGCAACAAGGAGAAAGGTAAGTAGCTAGAAATAGGGGCTCTTCCTTCTCTGGGAATTTAAATCAACTTAAAGGGTATAACCCTTAGGAGTTCCCAGTAGGTTGGGGAGGACGAGGGCATTTGACAAATTACACATTTTCCTGATTCTGAGTGCTCCCAAGGGAACAATCTGTCTTGATCCTTAAAGCCAGATCATATGTGGGTAGAGGGACTCAGTGGACAGATGGGTTAATGGGGGAAGAGGGAGAAAGAGACTACAAACAAATGACTCCTGTAGGCTTCTGTTTTCCAATGAAACCATTTTCCTTGTTTCTTTCCCAGATCCTGAAGTGTCTCTCTTTCTACCATACTGACTCTAGAGCTCAGAAGACAGAACTATGACTGCAGTATAAATGTGGTAAAAAGACCGCTGGGTCTATGGTCTGCTCCCAAAGCTGAGAAGTTCTGTGCTGGTCACCTTTCTGACCTTCTGTTGTGTAAAGTGAGGGTAATAATTCCCCTTAGCCTGTGTTCATTAGGAAATGAAGGTGCCTTCCCCCAGGGCTCACATAAATGAAGCTGAAGTAGGACAATAGCGTGAATCTCCTGATTTGCAGTCTAGTGCCATTCTTTACACCAGTCCCCAACCCCACCGCTCATGTACCACTCAGAACAGCTATCATGTTCTAAAGAAGGAGAAGCATGGACAGCCAGGAATGCGGGATCTAAACACACTTTTTGACACTTTTTACCAAAGATAGATCTTGGAGTCTGATTGGGTGAGGAACGAGTGAATGAGAAAATAATTCCTGAGAGGTTATTCCCAACATTAGCAGGGGTAGGTAGGGTGGTAGCTTGTAGACTTTTAGTGGCCATGATTCGGATCCACCAGAACAGGGCAGAAGCACATTCTGGGAAGAAGAATTAAAAAGACTTCCGGGAAGATATCTTTTCTAAAAGAATCATTAAAACAAAGAGCTCAGACCTTGTCCATGTCAGACACTACATTATGGATTACTGCCATTCTTTGTGGTAAGTTCAGAGGTAGCTTCAGAATCTTTATCATGACGGTAGTACAGTAGCCATAGCCACAAGATGAGTGCTATCTCATGAGACCAAAAACATTTTTTGTCTCTGCACTCAGACTTCCTCATCAGAGGGCAAAAGTGAGTCAGAATATGGCCTAGTATTCAGTAATCAGATTTTCCAAGTGCACCTCCCCCCAAAAGACACAAAGATAAATGTGTCTATAATGAGATACCCAAGGTGGGGATATTTGAACAAAATCACACAATTTTATGCAAAACTTAGGTTTCCATATCTATGGTTCAATTCCCCTTGTGTTACCTTGCAATGCCCTACAGTTAGAACAGGCTAGATCAGCCCTAAGAAGCAAAACAAGAGGCACAACCTTGTATGATAGGATTCTCTTTCATGTCATCTATTTGAATTTAAATGAATGCACAGAGGGAGTTAGTATAGAGCACACAAAATATTTTTCTTTTTTTTAAATTTTTCAATGTTTATTTTTGACAGAGAAAGAGAGAGAGAGACCGAGCATGAGTGGGGGAGGGGCAGAGAGAGAGAGAGAGAGAGAGAGAGAGAGAGAATCCAAAGGAGGCTCCAGGATCTGAGCTGTCAGCACAGAGCCCAATGTGGGGCTTGAACTCACAAACCATGAGATCATGACCTGAGCTGAAGTCGGACTCCCAACCAACTGCGCCATCAGGGACCCAAAAAATATTTTTCTTATTGGCTAGATGATCTATATGGTTCTTTTAAGCATAAGAATAAAGAAAAGAATTACTTATAAATGAAAGTATTATATAACACAAGTGATTGTTACCACTAGTAGTCTGAGCATACCTTTAAAATTCTGATTTACTTTCAAGAGTCCAGGCAAATAAACTAGGAGATGGTGGATGTTTATTGGGAACCTGAGCCATTAGTCCACCTGATCAGTTTAGCTAAAATAAATTTAACTCTAATCAGTCCTTTCTTGTTCAGAGAGGATGGAATTAGAAATCAGAATGCAAGCAAGCAAAGGAAAGCCTTCCATCATGTGAAGACACTACATGTGGAACTTAGTCCACTGCTTATCTGAGGAGTAGCTCAGAGTAGCTTACAATGAAGCAGGGAGGAGAAGAGGAAAAGGCAAACGAGGATGGTGAGCACATGGGCTACATGCTACCATACTCATCTTCCATGCACAATTCAAACATCACAAATTAATCATAGCAGTCTTTTCTGGTAAGAATTGATGGGGTCTCAGAAACCTTTTCAAAAATAATCCAGGCCCCTACAATAGCCCACAGAACTTGACACATGAGATAAGACTTATGGGCAGAAAGGTAGGTACTAAGCATGGACTGAAAAGTAAGATACCTGTGTTCTACCCCCAGTTTGGCCACTGACCTATTCTGTACTCTGGACAAATTCCTTTCCCTCTCCTGGTGTCAGCTGTCCCATCAGGGAATAGAACACAAATCTCAATATTGCCTATGTGAGAATCACTGTCCTGGAATCACTTCTGGACTCAACCTTGCAGATGAGCCATGCTTGCCAAGACATCCAATGAAATGGTGTGTGTGTTGGGGTAGAGACAGTGAGTGTCCCCCTGGCGCCTTTGCAAAGTTTTTTTAAATTTGTGTAGTCAAAGAGAAGCAGGATAATATCACATCCAATTGTTATCACTTGCTTTCTTTCCCATTCTAGCCGATTTAAGTCTAGCGACAGCAGCACTGTTAAAGAAAATTCTTGTGGAGCATTGCAGAAGGATGCAAGGGATCCTGAGCAAATCAAAAGCTGGATTTTGCTCCTCACTAGCTGTGTGATTTTGTTACAATAGTTTCTCCTCTAGGATGCCACTTAGTCCAAAATTACCCACATCTTTGTTCCATACTCTAGCCCCTAAAAAGGGATTTTATAGTATACCATAAAACCGATGAGCAACCAGACTGTTTCCCTCTTGTGAACCTCAACTATTGCTCGTGGAATCTGGAGCCAATCCACAGAAGGCTCGTGGGTGGAGATGTTTCACAGAGACAAGATTTGGGTGCAATATTGCTTCTGTTCAAGGTGAGAGACAGAGATAAGTGTTCAATACAGCACAAAGCAGAGGGCCCTTCAGAGATGGAGCTACTTGCCTTGGTTCCAAGTGTATAGTTTTTATTTCTAGTTTAATTAAGATTCTGGGGGAAGGGGGCTTCATCACCTGCCCTGGATTCTCTGAGCTCTCCCTATTCTTACCAGAAATTGTCTTTGTTTCAGTCAGTTTGAGCAGGTCTCTGGTCCAGGAGCCAAACCTTATTCTATTAAATGAGAGGAATTATGAAGGAGTGGTTTGGTCTAAGAGATCTCTCAAGGCATGTTCATGAATCTATACTCGTTTCTTTCCACATGGATGCACCCAGTTTCCACACTGAAGTTAACTTCATGTCAGCCGACTGGTTTCTTGTGGGAACTATCTTTGCCCACAGCCTTATCCTTCTCATCCATTCAATTTTTCAGAGCATATAGTTGAGTGTTGTGTGAACACATCACTTAGTTCTTTATGAGGTTTCCCATCATCGCAGTTTCCCCAGGATTATCAGCCTCCTTTGTGCCTTTTACCTCTTTGCTGCCCTATACTAGAATTCTGTTTCCGATAAACTTATGAATGCAAATGTAACCCTTCAGACACTCAGGATGACTCCTGAGGATTGACACATTTTTAAGAATCCCTTCAAGTGTAGGGATTCAACCAGCTTCCCAAAATTATTAAGGACATAGGTTCTGGGTTTGAGCCCAGCTCCACCAATTACTGGATATGCAACCATACAATAATTACTTAAGCTTTCTGAACCTCAGTCCCTTCATATTTAAAACGAAGTTAAATCAAATCATGCATGTACTCATTTAGCACAATTCCTTGCATATTAATAGTCAGTCAATAAATGTCATCCTGGTCATCATCATTATCCCAAGCTCAGCATGTCCTTGCTCTGCTTCTCATGCCCACTCACGGGTTACAATGCAGATCAATCATTGCCTCCTACAGGGAACCTTCCCTGATCTTTCCTACTTCCTTATTTATTGAAGTGATTATAACATTTACCATATTACAGGGGCACCTGCATGGCTCAGTTGATTAAATATTCAAAACCATGATCTCATGGTTTGTGAGTTCAAGCTCCGCATAGGGCTTTGCAGTGACAGTGCAGAGCCTGCTTGGGATTCTATCCCTCCCTCTCTGCCTCTCCCCCCATCTCTCATGTGCCCCTGTGTTGTCTCTCTCTCATTCTCAAAATAAATAAACTTTAAAAATGTAGCTCACTTAAAAAATAAAAAATAACATTTAACATATTACAAAGTGACACTTCATGCTTTTTTTATATGTAAAAATGTTTTATACTTTATACAATTTTCTGCACCTATGTGAAATCCTTAAGAACAAGTAAATTGTTGGGATGCCCGGGTGACTCAGTTGGTTGAGCATCTGACTCTTGATTTCATCTCAGCTCATGAGATTAAGGTTTGTGGGATCAAGCCCCACATTGGACTCTTTGCTGGAAGCGTGGAACCTGCTTGGAATTCTCTCTCTCCCTCTCTCTGCCCCTCTCCCCACTCATGCATACATCTTTCTCTCTCTTTATCTCAAAATAAATAAACATTAAATAAAAAAGAACAGGTAATTGTTGCTTGACACTTCTTTCTCCCTCATACCCAAAACAGTTCACCACAAAGTGTTTTTCTATCTCCCAAATATATCCAAAATCCTGCCTCTTAGCTCTCACCTCCACTGAGAGGACTAATTATGATGCTAAGTAATAGTCATACAAGTTCTCCTAGACAGGCGGTCACACTCATTTACACAAAAGAAATTAGAAGGGCTGAAAGAAGTGAAGCAGCCCACCCAGGGTCACCCAGATGTAAGCCTAGAATTGAGTGATTTTCAGCTCAGGCTTTAACAGCTTTGAGGACTCCCATAAGGGGAGCTTGTTCTGTTCTGAGGTAACCACTTCTTAGATGGATAACTCTATTTAATGTATAACCCCCACCTTTCATTGAGTTCAAGTCCACTTTTCAACAACTTATGCAGTTGCTAGTTCAAATTCTTAAACCATTCAGGATAAGTCTTATCCTTCATCCTCCTGACATCCCTCCAGACACTCAAAGTCAGTGATCTAATCTCCATTTATTCTTCCTTTGAACCTGAGCAATGCTGCCAGGTCTATCTGATTGCAGCAGAAATAATTAGAATGGCTGGAGAAGTATAACAGGGAGGATTCCAGGCAAAGGACAAAGAGTCTGTCTCTTCAGCAGGGGAAATGGAGAGAGCAAAGTGTTGCCTGATATATGATAGAGGAATATAAATGAAATGCTGTAAGGCATCTATTTCAGTGTTCCTTGCTACCTGGTCCTGTTGCCTACCCAGAAGGGGACAGTAAATGAAATTAACAGAGTCTAAATTTAGAGAAGATCAAAGGAAAATCCTTCTCTACACAATGTGCAATTATCCATTACTGCAGGATATTATTGAGGCAAATTGAAGCAAGAAGAATTTGGAAAAGGATTAGGTGCTTCTATGAATAAGAACAGCTTGTGCAGTTACTAGCAAGGATAACAATTACATGGCCAATTAGTCCCCCGGTGTCAGGGTATGCACTGAGCTCAAGCTGGGGTCAAAGAAATGTACTGCCTACAGAATAGTACAGTAGCATCCAATTTTCCAGGAACATTATTGGATTTTCCTTTGACTAATTCCTGTGAAGAATCTAAGGGAAAACACTTCAGTTAGTAAAGTGTGAATTGATTCAGTTTGGTTTTTGGATCTGGGTCAGAAATAGAAATGGCCTCTGAGAAATCCCCTGTTAAAATGTGACACCCAAATCCTGAAGCAACTGTTTAAAAATGGTGGAATGGGAGGCACCTGGGTGTCTCAGTTGGTTAAGTACCTGAAGTGTGGCTCAGGTCATGATCTCACAGTTTTGAGATTGAGCACCTCCTTGGGTTCCACTGTGGACGTGGGACCTACTTAAACTTCTTTCTCTCTCTCCCTCTCTCTCTTCCCCTCCCTCCCTCCCCTGCTAGCTCTCTCTCTCTCTCAAAAAAAATTGTGGGATAGGGGCACCTGGGTGTCTCAGTTGGTTAAGTACTTGAAGTTTGGCTCAGGTCATGATCTCACAGTCTTGAGATTGAGCCCCTCCTTGGACTGTACTGTGGCCGTGGAACCTACTTAAGCCTCTCTGCCTGCCCCTCTCTCTCTCTCTCTCTCTCTCTCTCTCTCTCCCTCCCTTCCTCCCTCCCTGCCTCCCTCCCCTGCTAGCTTACTAGCTCGCTCTCTCTCTCAAAAAAAAAAAAAAATGGTGGGATGGGAAAGATAGCACACAGGTCATCTGAAGCCCTGGGTTTTGCATCTTATTTCATATTAGCTGAATAGCTTAGAGAGATCACCTACCTTTGGGAGTTTCATTCTCCTCTTATATAAAACGGCTGGCATTATCTTAGCCTTGTGTATATAAAATGTAACCCTAATTTGTCAGATCTCATAGCCTAGATGGGTAAAATCAAAAGTAAGTTGATTTTTAAATTTATATAGAAAAAGGGCAAGTCAATATAAAGTACACAATGGCAACAAAAAGGTTTTTGCTCCAGTCACCCATGAGGAGAATTTCTGACTCACACACTTAACTTCAGGGCCCCATTTCCTCATCATTAACAGTCATCCCCCATCTTCACAGGCCATAGAGTCATCAGTACTGACAACTCTCACACAACAGTCTTAGCTATTTACTCCAAAAGCTCTTATAATAAACCTTTTCTAAATCTCTGAAACAGGCAAGGCCCACACTTAGAATCATATAATATTTGCATGTGAAAACTTTTCTCTATGACTCACTTGGACAAGTTTCCTCAGGGTAAGGCCAAAGGACAATGTATATCTATGAAGAAAGGTCAGGGATTGGGGGCATGCTTTTAACTTCATAAACTTCCTTCCCTTTATTCTGCCTTCCCATTCAAACGACCAAAAGAATACAACAATCCATACCAGTAATGGCAATGAGGGTAAAATTTGGCTTATTTTAAAAATTGGGAATATTTTCAAAGAAAAAAAAAAATGCAGAGAACACCAGAATGAGACGTAAACAAACTGACCCATAATTTACCACAGGAAAAGAATGTGTTGGCTTAGGAAATAAGCGAATCCCCAGCAGATACCTACATATCCATATTCTCGAATTCATAAAGGCACTAGAGAAAAGAGTAATTAATACATGACAAGTTTTTATTCTAGCAGTGAATCTGAGAAGTACCCAATATGGCCTATTTGAGCTTCTTCTATGTTCTATAAAATAATATGGGCACAATACTAGCATTCTTCACCAAAAGACCACTTCTCTGTTATTGACATATTCCCCCAGTTAATTTTGGGCTACCCCAACAAACACAAAGAAGGAATTTCTGACCATGTCAGAACTCTCTGGCCCAATCATCACCCAACAACCTCTCCCTGTGCAGGCTGATGGATCTCCTAATTGTCAAGTAATACTGTGGTTAAATACCTGTTGGCTTGGTTTGGTTTATTTTTTAATCTGAATTTAGAAGATTTAAATGCAGAACCATACAGTCTAAGGGAGCTAATGTCAAGTAGCTGAGCATAAGACTCATTTTAGAAAGATGAGAAAGGAGAGAAAAATTTCTGGACACCTAGAAAGCTACCATAGTTCAAATAAAAAAAGAACAAACTAGAGACACAAACTGTCTCCCCTATTTCGGAAGTGTTGTTTCAGAGGTATAATCTCAAAATGGATGGCTCTAGAAGTAAGGAGTACAGGTAACTAACAACATGAAAAGCTGGAAGGAGATTAAACTGTGGACACAAGATATTTTATCTCCCATACCCTGCCTCAAAAACATTAATAAATCAGAAATCTTCCCAATTATGCTCACCAAGCTAATATAACTCTGAAGATAAAACCTAATGAAAATATCAAAAAAAATAAATACCTGTAAATAATCCTGTCAATAAAATATAGCAGTACTAAATGTAAAATAAATGTAATCTAAAGCCATTTTAAAAGAATATACCACAAATGGATTATTCAGGCATGCAACAACGGTATGATATTAGGAAACATGAGTGGAGAGCAACTTGTCAATAAATAGATCAAAGGACAATTATGTCAACAGAGGCCAAAATCCAACTGACAAAATTCAACACACATTACAGCTAAAAACTCTTAATAATCCATGAAAAGAATGCCACTATCTTAACCTGAAAAGAAAAATGTATCCCAAATCAACTGCCGGAATTGTACTTAAAGTAAAACTATAACGGCCTTCTAACTAAAATCTGAAAAAGGAAAATTAAGCTATCAACCACAAGGTTATGAAAATTCTAGACAATAAGACTGGTAAACTCAGGGGATCCTGAGTGGCTCAGTTGACTAAGCATCTGACTCTTAATTTTGACTCAGGTCATGATCTTGCAGTTCATGAGATCGATCCCCATGTAGGGTTCTGCACTGACAATGCAAAGCCTGCTTGGGATTCTTTCTCTCTCTGTCCCTCCACCATGCACGTGCTCTCTCTCTCTCTCAAAATAAATACATAAACATTAGAAACAAAGGATTGGGTAAAGTTATGTAAGGTAAATGGAATCGAAATGTAAAACTTACTGGAAAAGACAGGTTAAATTTTTATTAACTACCGGGGTACTGGAAATAATAAGCCTAAGGGAAAATGGAATAATTATTTAATCCTACTAGAGTTTAGTAAGATGACTTATTAAGAAAAGACAGTAACAACTTGCCTAGGATCCTTTAAAAATCAGTAACAAATGTGATTTTTTAAAACAAATATGCTTTTTAAAAAAATCTTATTCATATAAAAAAACAGAAAATGTATTGGACGAAACTTAACTAGAAATGTGTAGGACCTATTTGAAATAACCTTTAATATAGACATAAAAAAGGCCTCATAAAAGTAAAAAGGGTGACCGTGATTGTAACAAAGTTCAAAATTTCAATATTTTAGTTTTCCCTAAATTAATTTTAAATTCGATATTCTCATTGAATCTCAATGGAATTTCTTTCCTCATAACTGAACAAAATGATAAAAAGAATAAATTAAAAAGAATAACTAAAGAAAGGTCCAAGACAAAGAATAGTGGGTGACTTACCTTGCTAGCCATTCAAAATCTGTATAACGATTGAGTTATTACAGTTCTGGTAATAGATGCAGAACAGGAAGATGAATGAGGAGAAGTAAAATTCCATAAGCAGACACACCTACCTCTCAGAATTTAGTTTAGGATCAACGTGTCATTTTAGATCAGCAATTACAGGATGGAATATTCAACAAGCTGTGCTCAGAGAAACAGAAAGCTGGATCTTTGTCTCAAAGATTTTCCTAAAAAATCTTGGACTAACTGAATAGTTCAAAGGAACTAGAAAGAAAAAAAAAAAAAACCTAGAAGACATTTTCAATAATTTGAGGGTATAAGGAATTTCTAAGCACAAAATGCAGAAACTATATTCGAAAAGAATAAAATACAATCTCCATAGGAATTTGAAATCACACAATTAAAAAGAAACTGCCTTGAAGACTACCAAAAGATAACTAAAATGGTGGGATGTTTGCAGCACCTGTGACTTGAAAAGGCAATATCATAAATATAAAAGAACTTTTGTAACTTGAAAGTAAAAAAGATAGCCAAACAAGTAAAATGCACAGCAGAAGATTACACGGTAGGCAATTTACAAAAGATAAAATAAAAACACTAACAGAACAAAAGTCACCATCAAATAATGTATAGCAAGTAATAAAATAACCATTTTTCATCTGTCAAACTAGAGGAGATTAAAATATACCAAGAGTGTCAGATACAGGATGGGACACAAGCTCATACACAGATGTTGGCATTTTAAATTGTGTCAGAAATATTTAAATATGTGTAATCTTCAACCCATTAATCCAATTGTGGGGGATTCTCCTGAGAAAATTATTGTGGGGATATACCAACAATTCTTCATAAGGACATTTACTTCATAAGGATAGTTACTTAAAATAATGAACAAGTTGGAAACAAATTAAGTGTTCAGGAGAAGAAGATTGGTAAAATATATACTACGGCATTAATATTACCATTTTTGGTGATATTGTTGGAGACAGAACTGGATAATGTTTATATAGACTTTGACCTTTAAAACCAGGTTATAAATCAATATATATACAGTTTGAATTATAAGAAACTGCTAACATTCAACTGTTTTGTCATACAAAAATAGAAATTTTATATGCTCTAGCCAGTAATAAATTATTTGTGTGTGTGTGTGTGTGTGTGTGTGTGTGTGTGTGTCTTATAAATTGCACATGCATATATAGAAAATAAAGTAAAAAGTTCTGGAAGGAAAGAAAAATCAATGGTATATGTCTCTAATCTGTTGGCATCTGGAATTTCTGACTCTTAAATTTTTTTTCTGTAGTTTATAATGTCTTTATAAGTTTTAATTTCATCTTAAAATATTTTTAAAATAAATAAGGAAAAAACATAATACAAAAGTACCTCCAAATTGTCTTTCTTTACCCAAATCCCTGGACCGAAACGAAGCTCCCACACCACTATCCCTTTTGTAGAGTGACACCTAGTCCAACTAATATCATAGGAAGTTGAAGGGGGTTATTTTTTCAATTTGTGACATCAATTCCAATCTGCTTAGCTTGTCTTTACACGGTAACAAGACACAAGTAGCCAGTGGAATAGCAAGTTGTAGAAGCCAAAATTAGTCCCTACCCAAGTTTCCCATCACACAAAGGTTGCCACTGTTAATCCTGAATGATGCAAAGCCTTATTGTTAAAGAGATTTAAACATGGCCTAATACAAAAACTTTCAAGAGAGGGCCGTAACAGAGAAAACAGAGAAAACAGAGAAAATGCCCATCTGAAAGAATCTGGCACTACAGATGCTTGCAGGAAACAGCACTGAGGAGATAATAGGCAGGCAGTATTTTTTTGACAGCTAAGGCCAAAAGGAAGGCACACTGACTTGTAGAATTGACATTTTCTGACAGTAGAAATTATATAAATCCATCTACAGAGACTATTTTATTTTTTGTAGGATTAAACAAAAGCAAGAATTTACCACATAAATCTAGGTATGAAGGACATGTAGTGATGTAGTGCCTCATTCCTCAAAGTACAGCCCATGTAGCAGTGTGGCATCACCTGGGAGCCTACCAGAAATGCAGGATATAGGGCCTGATCCCAGACCTCCTGAATCGGAATCTTCATTCTAACCATATCCCCAGGTGATTCAAATGTTTCAGAAGCACTGATGTAGTAGATGCAATGGCTTCAATTCTTGTTTGACAATCATATGGGAACACTGGTCAACCATGGGTCAGAAGGATTTGTTAATGGAGAAAAGCACCCAAAAGCACCTATTCATCTACAGTTTGAAGCCACAGACCCTGGACCAGGATTATTTCTTATGGGCAACAGTTGAAGTCACAAATCTAGAATAAATAGTCCAATAACAATTCCAGAGAAAAGAAGTATTGGGTTGGGGAGAGAAGAGATGTGAGGAAATACTTTAGCAGGCCTTTCACATGGAGGAAGTCAGAGCGGTGTACCATTATGAAGATCGTGCCTAACACTGATGGCTGGAAATTGAAAGGAAGAAGTTCTCTCGATGTAAGGGTTTTCTAACAAGTAGGCACGAAGGCCATGGACTATCAGAAGGCCAATATTACTTCTCCCACCCCCACTACCATTCTACCGGAAGAAACGATTAATTGCGTTCTTATTCTGTTTAGTTTTTGTTTGATTTTGTTTTAGGGTATCTTACCCTTACATTATTCATCTTTTTATGTCAGTTGTTAGTTCAAACAAAATTCAGAGACATTAGATAATTTGTCAAAGGTCTCCCAATTAGCATGTGGCAGAACTAGCATTCAAACCGAAGCTACACTACTTCCACAGTAATCCCTGGACAGGGAGATATGAAAGAGGGTCTTCAAAGCATCAGGTAAACTAGAAAAATAATACTTTCCAAACTCTCCTTGCTGAATATGAGAGCTATCCTCCTGCTTTTGTAGAACTCTACATTCTGAGCCTTGTTCCTGAACCATTCTTTTTGGTTGGGGGATGGGAAGGGATCGGAAAATATGCATATTTTGAAAGGTTCCTTGACATCTGGGATAATCTATTATCCTGTGCTTCCCCCAGTCTAATTTAATGCGGGTGTGGGACCTGGGAATGGGATGTATTACATAGCCATTAGTTCTTCCCACATCCATCCCTGGTCATCACTAAAAGAAAGCACATCCAAGGGATGAGCTGTGGGTTTCCCACAATCTCAAAACATAGTGAAACACAAAAAGGACCCCAAGATTCTAGATTTTCTATGAAATTGGCCCTCTGACCCAGGAAAACTAGTCAACAGCTCTGTGCTTCTTCATCTGAAAAATGGGAGTAATTATACCTCGCTCTTCCCTAGGGATATTACTAGGCACTTTAAAAACATGAAACACTTTTTTATCTTCTTATAGAGAAGCAGGAGGGGTTTTGAATAATAACGACAACAAAAAGAAAAAGAAAAAGAAACGCACAGAGCCAAACATTTTCCCGAAGAGACCATGTTGTTAAATGCATTAGCTGTCCAAAAGGAGACAAATAGAGTTGCTTCCATGTACTTGGTTTTCTTTATTCTCAAAAAGCTCATTAGCCAGCGATTATGCAACAAATATACATGGAAAAATAGCTGTAGTCTTTGAATTTTGTCTCACTGCTGAGATGTCTCAATATACTAATGAAAAAAATAAAAAAGAAAATTCATACAAACTTAAAAACATAGTCAGTTTGAAGCCCTAAGTACCCAAGTCAGTTTAGTGTATTATGCTGAAATGCTTCCTGAATGGAGAAATTACACAGTAACACCTAATACATTTTTTAGATGAACAATGATTTAATAGTCTAAATAATCATCACCTGTGACTGGTTTCATTTTCTTCCGAAAGGAAGATTGTGTTTCTCTAGATAAATGTTACCTTTTTTATTCTCAATGGTTCAAGATTATCAACATCACCACCTTGAGTAACTGCTTATTGAAAATACGTATAGTGGAAAGAGTATCAATATTCCTCCTTTTTATTCACAGTCCTCCTTTTTATTCTCAGTTCCGTCACCTATTAACTATTAAACTAGGACAAGTCCCTTAACTTCTCTGGAATTTTAGGGTAATAGTTCCTCCTCAAGTAAATGGTCTGAACTTCAGAGATAATTTAAGAAAGTAGTTGGCACAGCACTTGGCACATTATAACTGCTCAGCAAATGTCATTTTTCTAATTCCCCCTTTTTGCCACATTGGTAGGAAGACGGGAGAAAGTTTCTCATGCAGGGGACTGGATGCTCCAAATCGATGCTTCTTTGTAAAGAGGTTGCTACCTTAGGCCAGCTAGTCTGTGAATTATAGGCAAGATGGTGCATATGAGAGTTTGAATTTAGGTAGAAATGCCATTTGAATCTAAAAGTGTTTTTGTTTTTATTGCTTGGGGAGAACTGCAAGGTACTTGTACTAGATCTAAAGTGCCTGACTTCTCTTGACAAGCATTATAAGCACATCTTTGAGCCCCATTAGAAGGTGAGTTTTTGGCCCTCCAGCATCCTGATAGAACAAGGTACATAATTCAGTCTGTGCTAGGGCACTACACGAACCTGTGGATCCAACTGTTGTTTTCGCCATGACTGGACGAGGTGGCCCAGTGCCTCAAGCACGTCTGTGTTATGTGGGATGATGCCTACCCCTCCCCATCTCCCGCTCCCTGTACAAACCACTCTATCTGGATTGGTAAGTCCATGACCCTTACCCTCCCCGGAGCTCAAGGGGTCTGGAACTGGCAGAAATTGTCACTAAGGTTTATTTTTTTCAATTCTCATCTGGAGAGTATTGTACTCCATGTGAGGGCCCATTCAGTTACAGGAAGAGTTTGTTTTTAGTCTCAAAACTGAAGCCACACAATGTGCCACCCGAAACACCAGCAAAGGGAACCTATTTGTCCCTGTGAACAGAAGCAAAAGCATCAAAAAAGGTATACCCCAGAAGCAGACTTTGCCCCACCCTCCCCAGCATGTGCTCAGCCCTGCCCACCTGGGAAAGAACTTGGCCTCCAGCAAGACTTGTTTGTTCCTTCAAGTAGAGAAAAGGCACTTTTTCTCCTCTGAGATTTTATACTGAGGGGCCTGGACCAGATGTTTCTTGGGGCAGGGGAGGGGGGGCCTTTTCAGACCTGTTTTGTACTAATGATTCCACTTGTTTAAATTTCCATCCGTTAAAGTTTTGGAAGCACTTGGGGTGTCATTTCATTGGTCACCATCTCATCACCTTTTCCTCCACTAAATTCAGCTTTATAAATCAGAGAATCACCAAATCCATCACTTACTCTTTTGCTCAGCTCCAAGTTGGCTTGGGCACCGTCAGGTCAATAAATTCAAGGACACAACTCCTGATGCCTCTGGTGTATAAGAAAACATGCCTCTTCACCAGGACATACGGTTGGAGCTGAGCGCCCACTGCCACATCCCCCGCACATGGGTAATAATCACTTGCACATTGTATGCAGGAGCCTGTCGAAGAGTAGTAGACGCATACGTGTGGGTGAGCCTCCACCACCAACATTACTTTCCTCCTTCTTTGTAAAACCCTGACCTCTCACCACCACTTGGGAACTGTTCTTATACATTAAAACTATTGAAGGTTAATCATGACCCGAGCTAAAATCAAGAGTCAGATGCTTAACCAACTGAGTCACCCATTGTGCCCTCTTCTTCTTCTTAGACACTTGCAAGGTTGCCTTTTTTATTAAATATACCAAGCCCACTTGCTTTGTAAACTGTATTTGATAGCTTTACTTCCTGAAGTCATGGGGACTCAGTCTCTACAGCTATTGCTTCTGATGGCTTCTACTCTTGGCTGTTTATTGTTGGGGTATTTGTTTATCTGGGACCGTGGGCTGGTTATTGGCTCTGAAAATTATTTTTCAGGGGTTTGTCTGATAGTGTGAAACTACTTTAAACTAAATACAAGGTTTAAGTGGCTTTGGAATCACATTTATAATGTAAAATTGGACTGAAATTTCACTAGAAGGCCACAGATGGGTCGTCTTCCTGCTCACACCTGTCCTGAATCGGCTTGTCCAAAGCAATGGTCACCCCAGCTCCAGAAGTGACAGTGAAGAATGGTTTACTCTGGTTTGCTGTCACCTACATTCATGTGCAAGTAATATTTATCACACTGCCCACCTTGGGCTTGTTTTGAATTTCTACTTTCTCGCCCCCAGAAATATCGACAATGGAGCTACAAATCATTCAGTGATGGTTAGAGAAGATTTTTCTCCATCCCACTCAACAAGTTCATTATCAGAAACTCAGGCAATGAGAAGAATAACCATGGTAAGCATTTGTACTGATATTCACTGCATTTTATGAATGAGCCATCCTTATGAATGAGGAGAAGTTAAACTAAATGCCTGAGATCATCCAGCCAGTGAATAGTTATAGCCAGAGTAAAAACCCAGGCAGACTGTCCTTTGGGCCCACTTTCTTAACAATGGTAAGACTGTGATATTTTGGAGCCCCCTTTAGGCAGGGGTATGAAAACTGCTTTATTACACAGAATGTCTCCATATAGCACTGTATTATCCGGTCCTGATTTTTTTTTAGTCTTATCCTTACAAATTCCCTTGATAAACCTTATATTTCTAACATTCTTCTCCTTACAACACCGTGGTTGCTTGAACTGGTGCCTGCCTTAGTTTCTTCTAATTTGTACTTATAGCCCACTCACTTTGGCATATCCAAATTTTTTCATTCTTTAAGTACCAGTGTAAATACCACCTCCCTAATCCTTCCAGTGTGTGAAGCACCAGACACTTGGCTCATGTCCTCCATAATGTCAACGTTATTATTTTCCACTGAGGAAACTGATGCTCTGATGAGTTTAACAACTTATTAATGCCAAACCAGCATCTGGTCCAGGCAGGATCTGATTCCTAATCTGCCTCCAAAGCCTGTGTTTATAACCAATATCCTACATTTACCTCCTTCCTATTTCTGAATATAAACATACTCTGTATGTACTTCCTGAGGATCTTTTCACTTTTTATCCTATGGGAGCATTACTTTAGGACATGTACCCCAGTGTGTAGTAAACACCTTGGGAAATAGGATTACTTCCCATACAAGCATGATGTTGATACATAGTAAGTGCACAATCTGTCCTCTAATGGCTGCATAGACTTAAACACAAAGGGTCTGATTTTCTCAAGGACTAAAATTTAGCTTTTTTTGAGAATCTTTATCAGTGTTTAATATCTTCTATGCTTAAGTGCTTTCTGTACTTCATTACTCTTGGTGAGATGTTCCATATTAGCTTGATGTCAGTTGATTTCCGAAAGGACCTTCAGTGGTGTTTTAATTACTGATTGTGAGATAAGCCCTGATTAGCAAATAATTATCTAAAAATTGCAAAGACATTGCCATTGGTTATTGGGCACTTGGTAAGCGCCCATGACACTTACAAGAACATTGTTGGTGTTTAATGAATGATGGAAAAACGATTTAAGATCATCCTTCCAGTTACCAATTAGTTGTACACTTTAAGGCTTTAGAAAATATTTAGTAACTGGCCAAATCACTTAGTTTTGTGATGATGGAGTGCTGTAAGAAGACACATAGCTAACTAGCAAATAAAGAATGGAAGTCAGAACATACACAGGGAGAGTTGCAACATGATCATTATGATCTGTTGCTACACTTGTTATACTGTATACATCATTATGTTAATCCTGCTGGTAGTTTTCATCATCAACAGGGCAGACTAATTACTCAGTAGGGAGACATAGAGCACTGGCCTCTAAACTTATTTATAAAACCTTATGAGGTATCCCTTAAAATAGGAATGTGGTCTTTAATTAACACATGAGAGGTATGCATCTATTAAATTGGAAATACAGCCATTTGGAGAGGCATTTCGATGAACACACTGCCTCTTACCTTGGATGTAAAGGTAACTACCACCTCTAATTTTTACATTGTCCTGTGAGCCTCTGGAGGATTATCGCATTTTGCATGCTCTCCAGGGATGCACTGAAGGGCGATAGGGCCCTGGTAATGTGCCCCATGACTGAGCTGCACTGCTTATTCATTCTTCTGCAGATTGGGGAACTCAGAGATTTCTCTCCATTCTGGGACTTAGTTTCCTCATCTATAAAAAGCATTTGAGCCTGGTAATCTCTAAGGCTCATTCCAGCTCTAAGATTTGTGACAAGATTTTTCATGGCACATTTTCATTGACAGGCTGTCCTTTTGTTACTCTAGTTAAGATAAACTCTTCTTATAATGAACTTGAGACCCCTTTCGTGACTAAGCAAATGGCCTTCAGCCTAAGCTGAAAATGTGGAGAGAATAACGTATTTATGCAATCTGTACTATGACATGGCAAACTGCTGGGGACTGTGATAGAATCAGGAGTGCTATGCTTGGGGTACAGACGTTGACAATGGTGTTGTAGATGATGATGAAGATGACTGACATTTGCTCAGTGTTGGTTTACTATGTTCCAGGCACTGCTGTCAGCTTTTTGGAAAGACTATTTTAATTAATTTCCCAGAAAACCTTAGGAGTATCCTAGCACCATAACCATCCTTATAATACAGATGGGGGAACTGAAGCACAGAGAAGAAAGATACCACTCAGCAGCAGAATGGCAGAGCTTGGATTTGAATCCAGAGAAGCTAGCTTTGAAAGGGCGGGCCTACGCCAGCCGACTCCATCTTGTTCTGTGTCCTTCACCTAGACCACACCTCCTCCCCTTGAGTAACCTCCTGCTCACCCTTTCAAACTTCCTGGTCAAAACACGCCCAGTGACCTGCGTAACAGGACTCCAACCCTTCCCCAGCCAATCAGCTGAGGCCACAGCCATCACCTCACCAACTGCCCCTAGGCCCCAATAAAACCTTTGTCCTTTTGAAACTCGCTCTCTCCCTGGTATCTCACCCCTGCATCGGTGCAGGTAGGGAATTGAGCTCGAGCTAGCTCGAATAAAGGCTCTTTTGCTTTTGCATCGGATTTGGCTCCCTAGTGGTCTTTGGGGATCATGAATTCTGGGCATAACATTTGGGGGCTCGTCCGGGATCCCCAAGACCCCCGAGGGACCCCCGACCCGGAGAGCCTGACTGGCCACGGTTAGTGTCTGTCTGTTTGTTCTGTCTTTTCTGTGTGAGCTCATTTCTGGAATTCTGGTAGTGCCCGACGCGGTCTAAGTGGACGCACAGGAGGACCACGGGCCGGGAGTTTCGGAAGACGTTCCGATTCTCCCTTCTGGAGGGACGTGGAATCCCCTCATCTGTTTTGGTTGGAAGACTTTCTAGGGGCCCTCTGTTTGTCTGTTTTTGTGTTTCTCTGTTTTGTTCTGTGGACTTACTGGACTGACGTTATGGGACAGACTCAGACTACCCCTCTACCCACCCTCTTGGCTTAGGCCCTTCCTAGCCCCGCTCTCTCTGGAGCCAAACCCATTCTTGCTTTGCAGGGGACAAAGAAGAAGAAAAGTCTTACCCAGCCTTCAGCACCCCTCTACCTTATCCTACAGGGGGGTACTGAAGAAGAATTTATTTTTCCTCCCCCGTATAACCCCTCTAGGATGCCGGAAGAACACCATCCTCCCCCTCCAGGGGAGGCAGACGCTGTTCCGAGAGCGGGAGGCAGAAATGCTCCAGTGGGAAGCCCGCCCTTTACCAGACAAAGGGCTCAGAAGGAGCAATCCGCCTCCGCCGCCGACTCCACTATTCTGACCCTGCAAGCCACCAGACCCCCAGACGCAGAGGGGAATCAGCCCCATCACTATTGGCCTTTTGCCACTAGTGACCTCTACAACTGGAAAGCTCAGAATCCTAAGTTTTCCAAGAAACCGGCAGGGCTTATTGATTTATTAGACTCTGTTCTTTTTACCCATCAGCCCACGTGGGACGATTGCCAGCAGCTTTTGCAGGTCCTGTTCACGACTGAAGAAAGAGAAAGAATCCTCAATGGGGCCCGAAAACTAGTTCCGGGTGCAGACGGGAATCCCACCATCAACCAGGCTCAGATAGATGGCTCCTTCCCCTTAACTCGGCCCCAGTGGGATTTCAACATGGCAGAAGGTAAGGAAAGGCTCTGAGTCTACCGCCAGACTCTAATGGGGGGTCTCCGAATGGCTGCTAGAAAGCCAACCAATTTGGCCAAGGTAGAAAATGTACAATAGGAAAAAGATGAATCTCTGGCTGCCTTTTTAGAACAGATCATGGAGGCATTCTGTACCTATACCCCCATGGATCCAGAGGCTCCGGAAAGCAAGGCAGCTGTTATCATGGCCTTTGTAAACCAATCGGCCGTAGACATTAGGAGAAAATTACAGAAAATAGACTAGGAGAAAAAAGTCTGCAGGACTTACTGGTGGTAGCCGAAAAGGTATATAATAACTGGGAGCCTCCTGAGGACAAGCAGGCTCGCGCCATGGCGGCTGCCAGCAGTAAGCAGACTTGAGATGTGGCCAGAATACTACTAGCTACCACTGCTGACTTTCCCAAGGAACAAGACCACCGTCTCCGGCAGCTGGCAGACGACGCAAGAAAAAGTAAAGGAACCACCAAGGGGGGGAAGCAGAGGCTGCAGAAAGATCAGTGCACATACTGCAAGGAGATAGGGCACTGGGCCCGAGACTGTCCGAAAAGGGCCGGCGGGAAGGGAAGCAAGACTGATCGAGTAAAAGTCCTAGAGCTAGATGAACTAAGTGATTAGGGGAGTCGGGGTTCGGACCCTCTCCCCAAACCCAGGGTAACTCTTAAAGTGGAGGGGACCCCTGTTGACTTCCTTGCCGATACCAGAGCACAGCATTCTGTCCTCCGCACCCCACAAGGAAAACTAGACAGCAAGAAGTCCTGGGTACAAGGGGCAACTGGTATGAGCCAGTATTCATGGACTCCCCAAAGAACAGTAGATTTGAGAACGGGCCGGGTATCCCACTCCTTTATGGTAATACCAGAATGCCCCTACCCGCTGTTAGGATGGGACTTACTGACCAAGATTGGAGCTCAGATAACTTTCAGACAAGGGGGGCGTCAGGTCACTGATGGCAAGGGCAACCCCATCCAGGTCCTGACCATGAAACTGGAGGATGAATACCGTCTCCACTAGGAGGCACTCCTGAGAGAGGATAATATAGACAGATGGCTTCAAGAATTCCCCTCGGTTTGGGCAGAGATGGGGGGGATAGGACTAGCTGCTCACAGGACCCTGGTCCTGGTAGAGCTCAAGCCAGGAGAGAGTCCAGTAAGGATCAAACAATACCCCATGTCTCAGGAGGCCTGGAAAGGGATCCAGCCACACATCCAGAGACTACGAAGCCTAGGGGTACTAGTTCCTTGCCAGTCTGCCTGGAACACCTCCCCCTACTGCCGGTCAAAAAGCCTCACACAAATGACTACCGACTGGTACAAGACCTCCGGGAAGTAAATAAGAGGGTCGCGGACATACACCCAACTGTTCCCAACCCATATACTCTCTTGAGCTCCTTGGCGCCCTCCAGGGTCTGGTATACTGTACTAGATTTAAAGGATGCCTTCTTCAGTCTGCCGCTGGCACCCCAGAGCCAACCTTTGTTCACCTTTGAGTGGCATGATTCGGAGGAGGGCTACAGTGGGCAACTCACCTGGACACGGCTACCTCAGGGATTCAAAAATTCACCCACCATCTTCGATGAGGCACTACACGAGGACTTGGGAGAGTACAGAAGGGAGCACCCTGGCCTCACCCTTCTACAGTACGTAGATGACATCCTGATTGCTGTCGACACGGCCAAAGACTGTGAGCGAGGGACCCAGGACCTTCTGGCTATCCTGAGGGCCTTAGGGTACCCGGCATCCACGAAGAAGGCTCAGATATGCAAGGAGAGGGTTTTGCTGAGATCGCCAGGCCCCTATATGAAGCTACCAAAGAGGGGAAAACATTTAAATGGACTGAAAAAGAAGAAACTGCCTTTAATCAGTTAAAAAAGGCCCTCCTAAGTGCCCCAGCCCTGGGCCTACCAGACATTACGAAGCCCTTCCACCTCTTTTTAGACGAACATAAGGGAATAGCAAAAGGGGTTCTAACTCAAGCCTCAGGCCCCTGGAACCGCCCAGTGGCTTACCTGTCTAAGAAACTAGACCCAGTGGCTGCCAGCTGGCCGCCATGCCTAAGAATTATTGCGGCAACAGCACTCCTAGTCAAGGATGCAGACAAACTGACCCTAGGACAGGAGATCTGGATCACGACCCCACACGCCATTGAAGGGATCCTGAAACAGCCTCCTGATAGATGGATGAGCAACACACGTGTGACTCATTACCAGAGCCTCCTACTCAACCCTCCACGAGTACGGTTCCACCCCAGTGCAGCCCTCAATCCTGCAACCCTGCTGCCCGACCCTGACCTAGGTGCTCCACTACATGACTGTGCGGGAATCCTGGAAGAAGTACATGGATTCCGGACGGACCTGACCTACCGGCCCCTCCCCGATGCCGAGGCTACTTGGTTCACTGATGGCAGCAGCTTTGTGCAGGACGGACACAGGTATGCGGGTGCAGCAGGTGCATACGGACACCGCATGGGCGGAGGCTCTACCCTCTGGAACATCAGCCCAGCAAGCAGAGCTCGTCGCCCTTACCAAGGCGCTAATGTTGGGAGCTAGAAAATGGCTTAACAACTACCGGACCTGGAGACCCAGTTTTACCAGACCAGCCCAAATACTCCCAGGAGGAGTTACAGCAGATCAAGAAACTCCCCATGGCCCAGGAGATAAAGGGACGGTGGTATACACCTAACAAGGAGCTCATACTGCCAGACCGGCTCGGAGTCTCAATATTAGAGCACATGCATTGGTCTACTCACATGGGGGCCTGAAAATTAAAAGACTTAATCCGACATGCCAGAATCAAGATTCACCAACAGGACACCAAAATAGAGAAAGTTGTATCTGCCTGCAAGACCTGCCAACTCACCAATGTGAGAGCCACATCAAATATAAAAAGGAACCAGGCTCAGAGGCACCAGACCAAGAGCCCAATGGTCAGTCAACTTCACTGAAGTCGAACCAGGAAAGTATGGTTATAAATATCTTTTAGTATTTACAGACACCTTCTCTGGCTGGGTGGAGGCATACCCAACCAAGCATGAAATGGCTCAGACGGTGGCTAAGAAGCTACTAGAAGACATTTTACCCAGGTATGGTTTTCCTGCCATGGTAGGATCAGACAGTGGACCAGCTTTTATCTCGCAGGTAACACAGGCAGTAGCCAAGGTGGTGGGGGCAAACTGGAAATTACATTGTGCTTATAGGCCCCAGAGCTCAGGACAGGTAGAAAGAATGAATAGAACCCTAAAAGAGACCCTTACCAAATTAACCATGGAGACTGGCGGGGACTGGGTGACTCTCCTACCATACGCCCTTTACCGGGTTAGAAGCACTCCTTACACTCTGGGTTTTACTCCTTACGAGATCATGTTTGGCAGGCCACCCCCTGTTATTCCCAGCCTTTGAGCTGAACTTATTGCTGAGTTTAAAGATCAAGAACTTTTTCTTTCCTTGAGAGGGCTCCAGAGGGCGCATGTGGACATTTGGCCGTGTCTCCGTGCCATCTGCAAGGCTGGCCCAACCCCGACACCTCATCAGTACAGGCCGGGAGACCGGGTCTACATCAAGAGGCACCACCGAGAGGCCCTCGAGCCGCGCTGGAAAGGACCCTACATCGTGGTTCTGACAACCCCCACTGCTCTCAAAGTAGACAGCATCGCGATCTGGGTCCATCACACCCACGTTCGGCCAGTGGACCCCTCCTCGACCCGGAAGGACTTTGTCATGCAATGAGCTGTCAATCAGGACCAACACAACCCACTCAAGCTCACCCACCTAATATTGGTAACTCTGTTAACTCTGCATGTCATTGCTCATGCTGCCGGGAGTCCCCACGCCCCCCAAAACATCACCTGGCAGATCACAGACACCAGCTTGGGCACAATATTTAATCAGACCTCCCAGAGCCACCCCAGGGACACTTGGTTCCCAGAACTTTGCGTAAACCTCCAAACTCTGTTCCCCTTGTCACTATAAATGCAGCCGGTCCCATGATTGGGTCTGTAAGCTACATGACAAGGGGGGAATGAAAGGGCAGGCCTAAGCCGGCCCGACTCCATCTTGTTCTGTGTCCTTCACCTAGACCACACCTCCTCCCCTTGAGTAACCTCCCGCTCACCCTTTCAAACTTCCTGGTCAAAACACACCCAGCGACCTGCGTAACAGGACTCCGACCCTTCTCCAGCCAATCAGCTGAGGCCACAGCCATCACCTCACCAACTGCCCCTAGGCCCCAATAAAACCTTTGTCCTTTTGAAACTCGCTCTCTCCCCGGTATGTCACTGCTGCATCGGTGCAGGTAGGGGATTGAGCTCGAGCTAGCTCGAATAAAGGCTCTTTTGCTTTTGCATTGGACTCGGCTCCCTAGTGGTCTTTGGGGATCACGAATTCTGGGCATAACAGCTTCAAATACTGTTCTCTTCACCAGGCTGACTTTTTGCCTCTTCAGAGGAAGGTGGTGTTTGAAAAAATGTACAGGGGTTTGATGGTATTAGGAGGATATATGGAGCACAGCTACCACTCCCTCAGACTCCCAAAAGTAGAAAGAGGCACAGGGACATCAGTAAACATAAAACAAATATCCCTTTGCTGCATAATGATCTTGGAAACCTAACCATGACGCAAAGCATCTCTGATGAATGGGGCTGGAACACATGCACAAAAATGGAGCTCTAAGGACCTCTGCCTACTCCTAAACTGTGCCTGCAGACTTACCACCTCAGATCCACAGCTACAATACATGCAAGGAAAGGCTCAAGACAATAGAGAAGGGATCCTGAAAAACCAGTTGTGTCACTTCCAAGAGAGCAGACCCCAATTCCATTCACCCCTCTTGCTCAAGAATAAAAGAGAGTGTAGAGAGAGAGGGACATCTAGACACATGCCTTTGGAAGTAAAACGATTCCATTCTCAGCAAAAATTGCCCAATAAATAATCTAGAATTTGGCCAATCATGTGTACATACAGATAAGGAAGCTGGAGGGCAAATGAGAAGAATCAATTGTACGTATAGGGTAGTATTACAAGAAAGGAAGCAAACAGAATGGAGCCTCTTTAGAGAGGGTGGGATGAAGAATGACTGCTACCTAAGATTTGTCTCTAAAAACCCAAGGTTAAGTGTGTGAAAAAAAGAGAGCCTGAGACTTGGAGGGCAACAGGGTTGTCAAAACTTCCCTATTTCATTCTATTTGACCAGCTACTGTAGCAGTTATCATAGTCAACCCGACTGCTTCGAGGCAGCCCTTTGGCTGATTCTAAATGTTGTGCTCTGGTCCCTTGCTACTCCACCTTTGTCTCTGCTCTTTGTCATGGTGAAAGGACATCCCCAAGAGGTGAAGGAGAGTTTGCTTCCCTCTCTTGCCTTCCCTGATCATAAAACGTTTTATTAAAAAGCTATTCCTTGAGTGTTTGCCTCTTTTCTTTAGGCCTGAATAAGCATTTGTTGCCTCAGGGTGGTTCAGGAAGCCGTCCCCAAAGCACCAAACATTTATCATCTCCTTTCTTAGCAAGTAAGAGCCAGGAAAAAACCCAAAGACTTGTTATTCCCCACTCTAATGAGCAGCAGGAACAGCCCAGTGTTTCCACAGGAGGGAGCAATTAAACAGAGTGAGTGGCAAGCAGACATTGGAAAAGTCAGATGGAAAACTCAGAGAGTTTCCATTATCAGTCAGTGGACAGCAATTAGGGAGATATTAGAATTCCCAAGTAAGGAAAGCAATTGTTGGGTGGGGGAGGGACAGGAACCAGGAAGGGGTGCTATTTTCTCTGATTATTATAGAGCTCAATAAATGTATGACATTATAGCCAGGTGTCATAGAAGGAGTCCAGGAACTAGAGCCAAGAACTCAGAATCCACCACTTAGCAAAAATTTCAGGGGACTCAAACTGGAACCTCATGGAGCAAATGCAACCCAAAAGCATGCATTGGTTAAATCACATAAAATTTTCAAAAGAGTATTTGCCTTAGGTCTTGCCTAGGTCTATTTCCCTTAAATCTTGGGAAACACCATATATGAATCTAGTTTTCCAGCTTCTCTTGACAGCAATTATCTAGAGCTGAGTACAGTCTCCCAGGTCCTCTTTTCCCTTCCATGGGTCAATCACTCCTATTGTTCTCCAAGGGCATGTCAAGGTCATTTGCACATATGATGCTTGCACTGGGCTTTTTTTTTTTTTTCCTTCACAGTTCAGAAGTGTTATCTTCTTACTTTTAATACAATGTGGGGAAATCAAAGACCAAAAAAAAGAGCTTCATTTTTTTTTTTTTTTTTTTTTTTTTTTTTTTTTTTTTTTTTTTTTTTTTTTTTTTTTTTTTTTTTTTTTTTTTTTTTTTTTTTTTTTTTTTTTTTTTTTTTTTTTTTTTTTTTTTTTTTTTTTTTTTTTTTTTTTTTTTTTTTTTTTTTTTTTTTTTTTTTTTTTTTTTTTTTTTTTTTTTTTTTTTTTTTTTTTTT
>NW_026057577.1:108351045-108384943 GCF_023721935.1 Panthera uncia | reverse complement strand
TTTTTTTTTTTTTTTTTATACATTTGGGGGAAAAAAAAAACAAAAAAAAAAGAGTTTTTTTATTTTTGGGACAGAGAGAGACAGAGCATGAACGGGGGAGGGGCAGAGAGAGAGGGAGACACAGAATCGGAAACGGGCTCCAGGCTCCGAGCCATCAGCCCAGAGCCTGACGCGGGGCTCGAACTCACGGACCGCGAGATCGTGACCTGGCTGAAGCCGGACGCTTAACCGACTGCGCCACCCAGGCGCCCCGAGCTTCATTTTTTATACATGACTCATTTATACTCTCTGTGTGGCTTCTGTAGATATTAGAGCTTATGTACCTGTATAGTAATAGCTTGAATTATTAACACTGTGTATGTGGTGGGTATCCTTCTAGTCTCTACATCTTAACTCACTGGACAAAGTACTATACTGCACTATTATGATCTCCATTTTATAGATAAAGAAACCAAGGTGCTAAGACTGTGAGTAATGATCAAGGTCACAGCTATTGTGAGCCAGGACTCAAACCCAGGTGATTGGGCTCCAGAATCTATCCAGAACTTGTCTCATATCCTGCTTCTATCACAGTAATTCAACTGGAGCACAAAGAAACCACCGCAATGAACCTTGGACATATCCAACTCTTCCTCACAATGGGACATTTAGGCACCTAACATTATTTAAAAGTTTATGAGGAACAAGGGGTTCTTAGCATCAACAAATATATAATGGAAGAAAAATACAGGTAATCAAGTACATTTTTCAGAAGTCTGAAGTTATAGCTGTTCTATTATTAATGCCGTATTATTTATTTGTATTCTATTATTTATGCTCACTTTCCCAGTTTTTGTATAATGAACTTTTACTATCATCAGAAAACATAAGAAGTTACATCCAAGAAAATATTGTTGCTGCTGAATCTCAGAAGATTAACTCTCCATCATGAGTGAGCTAGAGACTGACTAGTAAATGGGATGAAAGTACTTACCCACAGACTTCTGCAAAAGTTGCTGAGATCCCAAGGATCTTAATTTTTTTTTCTTTTGGAGGAAAATGGTTTGTAAGAGATGAACTGCAAGTAAGACCTAGAGTAGTAATAGAAAATGCTAAAACCTAGAATTATGGTAATGAATGCCTAAAAAATTCATATATCTCTGGGTATCTAACGACCATGTCGTCCGTCTCCAGCACAAATAATTATGACCACTCAGTCTACAAGCGAATAAAAAAAAAACCTTCCTCTAGATACTTGGGAGCTAGTACCTATTTACAGATCTGCTTCCAGGAAAATGACCTCTCTACCCAGAACACAGCCTGATAGAGGTCCCATTCTGCCAAGTTTCTCAAGCAACCCAGAAATGGCCATGCTGTTCTTTCCATACTACAACCTTTGCTTCACCTCCCCCCTGCCTGCCCACCAGGATAATATGCTTTATGTTGCACGTCTGATTCCTTAGTATCAAGCCTAAATATGTAATAAATACATATGTGTGGAAGAGAAAAACAGGAAAAGATTGACTGTGCTTTGCAAGATGAGAAAACTTTCCCTATTTGTCTTTGCCTTTAATGAAGGTGATCATGCACCTTTGGGGTGGGAACGAGAAAAGAGCCCAGAAGGTCCTGGGATCTAATACAGCTACAAATCTCAATGTTTAATTACTGAAAATGTTTGGAATTGATATTTTCTATTGTAGATGAAGTCACGTCACTTCATGGGAGGTTATAAAAGAAACACAAAACAGAATGGTAAAATAGAAGACATGGACATACCTAATCCTGAATTGGGGTAAATTAGGAAGTATTATCTCAGAAAATTGTAAAAAAAAAAAACACAAAAAAAAACATAAAAGAAATGAGTCAGAAGAAATCTGAATACATTTATACCGATAAAAATGTATAAGAAAATAAAAACAGAGGGAAGAAAACCACACTTCCACCTTTGGAGACCCACAACATTTGACTTGTAACTTCCTACAGGAAGGCTTCTCAGACTACACGTTTAGGTTTTATCTGTCTTCTTCTGCACTCTCACAGAAAATTTTGTAACTGCTATAATAACTCTCTTACATGCACTTATGTCTCTTTACCATTAGCTTCTAAGCTGTATGATTCTATTGTAAAATTTTTATCTTCAAAAGTGAACATATGCCACAAACTGAGAGATTTAAAAAGATTGAAAATCTAAGCTAGTGCTTTTGAGAACTTCTGGGTTAAAGGAAATGATAAAATTATCTACCTAGTCCAGATGTCCAAGCATCTCTTAAATGCTCACTTGGCAGCATCATGGAGGGGAGTTACCATGCACAGGAAGAGTGCTGCTTTGGGGGCTGCAAATCTTCTAACTGTGCATCATCTCTCTGGCAGCTGTGTCTTGCTCTACTAGCGTGACACTTATTTGCAGAAAGCTACTGACTATCCCTCCAACCTTGTTATGCACTGTTTTCCCCCTCATGCATTAGACTCCAGGAACCTGGCCTTTGGTCTGCCTTTGGAAGAGCCGTTCCCTTTGCCAGGAGAGCATGTGCCCAGATCATGTGCCCAAAGCATATGAGGCTTTGTTTCCAATTCACATCTCAACTTCAGTGTTACTTTACCCAGGAGGACACACCTTACCATCCTACAAAATTAGCATACCCTCCAAGGTACCCTGCCTTACCTCACTGTTCTTATCTTTATAGCATTCATCACCACCAGGAATCACTTTTTTGTCTGCTCATTGCTGGTTTTTGTTTTGCTTTGCTTTGCTTTTTTCTGTTTCCCCACTGAATGTAAGCTTCAAGGGCACTTGTTCTATTCCTGGATGGTGTTCATCCTAGTGTCTGAACACAGAAGGCACTCAAAAAGTTCTATGAACAATGAGTAGAAGAAGGAAACATGTTTGTTGAACATCTGCCACATGACCACCGTACTGAGTGCTTTCAAAGACATTGTCTCTTTTGATCTTTGCCATAAGTTTTGAAGGAGGCATTATTAATCCCCAATTTGCAAGTAGGAAAAAGCCTCAGAGAGATGGAGTAACGTGTCTGAAGTTATATGGCAAGTGGGAAAAAAATACAAGAATGTAACATGGCTACCAAGTCAATATAGTTCCAAAGCCCATGTTTGTTCCATTTCATCATTCAGCTTTAATGTATATCAACTTCTTTTTCGACAAGGTAAACAGTATATTCTGTGACTCTAGAGTCTGACCTTTTTAAAGTATTTGCTGACAGTTGGAATCAATATTTTTGTGCGTCAAGCTGTATTTATCGCCACCAATGTGACATACTATTCCCATGTAACTCTGCCTCCTTTGATCCAAGCCAAAGACTGCCATCTTCCACTGGAGAGAGAACAGAATTCAGAATGAAGATTGTTACCCTTAATTCCCTACTGCAGTCAGGAGTCTTGCCATCTAGATTTGGAGGACTCCATGCCTTCCACTGGAACTTTTAGAAATGCAAAAAGCAGCTCCCTTCCTTTGGGCAGTATGACATTCCCATAGTCTTTTCATGATCATGTCAGTCAGATGCTATTCTTCTGTTATATTCTGGATGAAATCCTAAATTGCCTCATATGACTTACTAGGTCCAGCGTGATCTGGTTGCTGTGCACCTATCCACCCTCAACTCCTGCCACTGCCCCTCGTCACATGTCTCAAGCAGTCCATTCCTATTTTGTGTTTAGTTTGTGCTCCATAATATCTAACATCTTCCTGCTTTGGCTTTCTGTCAAAATACCCTCCAACTATTACTTCAACTAGTTTCATTTCTCTTTATTTTTAAGACGTTTTTCCTAAATGTGGCTTTCTGTGTCAAGTATTCCCTGATCATCCACATTCTTTTGGCTGACTTTGGTATCTCTTGACCTATGATTACAGTGTATCTTGTAATATCTCCATAATAACTACATTATATTTTTAATGAATACCTATATTTTTTACCAACAATTTGGGGCAGTCTTATGATAGAAGTAGCAGCAGAGTTGACATTCACGTAGTGCATACAAAGTGCTAGGCGTTGTATCAGACGCTTTATATATCTCTTTTAATGCAAGCAATAATGGTGATAGTGTATACGAAACATATTATTTACTCAGTTGGGTATATTATTGTGAACACTTAACATTGAATTCTCACAAAACTATGTAATATGTATCATTATTCCCATTCCGTAAGTGAAAAACCAAAGGCTAGAGATGATAAACTCAAGGCCCCGAACTAGCAAATGGCAAAGCAACAATCCAAGCCCAGAGGGAATGCTCATTCTCTATTAGGCTAAGTACCCATGGAAATACTGTGTGTTCTTTATGTCAGTGTCTGTTGAACCAGTGAATTTATTTCTATTTACTGAGCCTAATATTTGAGGTCAGCTATAAGCCAGTGTTATTACCTACTCCATTCATCTATCTGAGGATTTTTCTGGCAATCCAAAATAATCTTTAAACTCTCCCACTCCTGCTGTTCACCCCTTTACACTTGGCACACCCAATCTGAAAGACTGGCACTTTTCTTCCTTGCATATTAAAATAGCCCCCCAAATCCAAATTTATATTTTAAAACCCCAACTTGGAGAACTCCAGCCAACTTCTTCTAACTTCAATATCACTATCCGTATGGTAAATCTTGGTACATCTTTAGCATGCAATCAAGCAATTGATTGTATAGGAAGAAATTAGTGGCCTACAGTTAAGCTTTAGAGCCCAACTGCCTTATTTCAAACCAGGTCTACCCTTCAATGGCTGCATAACTTTGGGCCAGTAGTCCTCAGTTTCCTTTTTTTATAAAGTGAGGATAACAACAGTACCTAACCTCACAGACTAGCTGTAAGAATTAAGTCAGAGGATTCTGATTTCTATCATTAGCATAGCTTCTGCTTCATTTTGAGGACTCAATATATGCTCCCTCATATTATTATCTAATTATACAAGAGATTATCAATACTAAAAGGGACTCAGTTCTTGAGTTAAAAGTAGAGAAAGAGACCAGGAATGGGAGAGCTACTGATTCAAAATCACACTGTTTAACTAAGAATCACATCCACATCTTCATGACTTCCAACCCCAAACAACTGTTTACAGAGCTGTTTGTAGCCAACAAGTATGTGCAACTTCAGGGTACGAACACTTAATCTTCTTTTATATTCTTTACTGTTCCTAACCAAGTGCCAGTAAAAATTCTCCAAGTAATGGAGTGCAGACTTTCTAGAAGAGCATCGTTTTTAGCTAAGACTTAATATGCAGTGGTAGTTTTTTTCTGCTATTGCATCAGCTTCTTTTGAGTTTGAGACTAGAGCAACATAGTAGCAGCAGTATATTCAGAAGGGAGGAGAAAAAGAGGAGGAGGAAATGAGGAAAGAGAGGCCCATTATGAATAATCCTAGAAATAGAACCACCAGGCTTGCAAATTCCAAGCATCTGGGGAAGGAATCAGACTTGTTTAGGAAATGGCTATTTACTGAGAGATGAAGAGACTTTGTTTCCCTAATCCAGAGCTTGCTACGCCTTCTGTTTCTAGGTTTCAAAGAAAATGCAAATTGAGAACAAAATCATTTATTTTTGTCAAAATATCTCGTCTAACCTAAGACAAACTTTCCCCAGACCTACAGACCATGGTGAACAGGTCCCTCTCCAAAGTCCAGGTTTACAGGGTCTAATGAATCTCTCAGAATTGCATAATCCAAATTTGTAATTCTTCTTTTATGAGACTGCCATAATGAAATTTAGGAAGAAGTCAAGCTTGTCATCCTATACCTGTGCATCGTTTCTGCTTTCCTCCCATGTCAGGTATTCATTCATCATCCCTACTGGGGCTCTCAGGTCACATGCCTCCCTGTAAATGGCCAAAGTCTCCACAAGAAGACAGCATTCCATCCCAGTCACTTTGCCAGAGCCTGATATTCACTATTTTCCCTCAAAATTCTGATTCTCTTAATGTAAAAACCATAACCCTACTGTAAGATTCTTGACAGTAGGGCTTTGTCTTGTGCATATGTTTCTCCTAGAATAGCAAGAAGAATGCAGATAGCAGAAAGTCAATACATATTTTGTAGGTGTGTAGATGGATATAAAAATGAAGAAATTCACTAAACGTGGGAAAGGAAGAATCTATACAAAAGATGTTATGGCTAAGACAGTAGCTGTCTCGTTGGTCCTTTCATTTTAGTAGGATGGTTTTTGGCCCTAAATGCAGTACTGCTAGAGAACATATGTGGGGCAAGGATCTTTTTCTCATTTCTTCTAGAAATACTCTGTAGGCTGCCACATAATTCACATACTTGGCAAGGACTGGATATGTGGTGTGTAAGTATCTGATTGTTGTCTTCTAATATGTAAATTGGGAGTGGTTATTGGGACCCAGTCTAATTTTGATGAGCTCAAGCTATCCCCCTGCCACTCCCAGTGGGTACATTAACACAGAAAATAAATAACAGTAATATAAATCAAGATGTTAATTATTGTGGACAAAAGCTTATATAAGAAAGAGAACTTGATGGAGCACCTGGGTGGCTCAGTGGTTGGGGGGGCCAACTACAGCTCAGGTCATGATCTCGTGGTCTGTGAGTTTGAGCCCCACGTTGGGCTCTGTCCTGAGCGCTCAGCTCAGAGCCTGGAGCCTGCTTCTCATTCTGTGTCTCCTTCTCTCTCTGCCGCTTCCCTGCTTGCTTTATTATTTATTATTTTTGAGGGAGAGACAGAGTCTCTCTGTCTCTGTCTCTCCCTCAAAAATAATAAATAAAAAAAAATTTTAAAGAAAGAAATAGAACTTGAGTTCAAAATATCTGATGAGAACAGGCTTTGTGTCTAGAGCCAACTGAGTAAGCTCATTTTCAATTTTAGAATTGAAAACTGTGGCGGGGGGGAAGCTATGATATTTCAGTCTTAAAAGGATTGTGTTGAGAGGCTACAGACTGATAGAAAAGAGATTTGTATCCCAAATGTGAAGACTTGAATATGAATTCTGCTCCAACAAATAATTGTTCTAGGATGCTGGGACATTCATTTCATCACTCCAAATCACTTACCTCATCTATAAAATGAGGAAGTCAACTGCAAAGTGCTGGGATTGTTCATTTTAATGGGAAGGAAGCCACATTTCCACTAAAGAAACATGATTACTAGAGACAATAATCAGAATCCTGTATGAAGAGCCTTCTCTTTCGTCTGTCTCCACAGAAGGAAGAACCAGGGGACCAGAGGAAGCTCCCTCCTTGCAGCTCAAGCCAAGCTTTCTTTTTATTAATTCTCTGCTGCCTTTGGGATTTTTCAATACCCAAAGTTTTGAGGAGACCAGTGATTCACCCTTTTTCTACAGCCAGCCGACAGATCACACAGTGACCGTGGCTTTGAGGTGACATGAGCAGTTGTTCAAAGTCAGAGCTATTTCAATTTATCTCTTCCTTTTCAATTT
Organism: Panthera uncia; assembly: GCF_023721935.1. Classification (NCBI taxonomy): domain Eukaryota; kingdom Metazoa; phylum Chordata; class Mammalia; order Carnivora; family Felidae; genus Panthera; species Panthera uncia. Next base: position 108,377,571 of record NW_026057577.1, on the reverse strand, counting down.
AAGCTTCTTTCCAAAGGGGCTATAAACTATTCTGGTTGAAGCTATTTCCTTTCATCAAGCCTCCCTCAGATGAAAGACAAGGCAAATATCAGCCAGAATGACAATGGATATTTGGGTGCTTTGCTTGCTTTCTTGTTGCAAAAGAATGATCAAATTCTGACCTAAAGACCATCTGACAGGACACTTCAGGTTGGCCTCTTATGGTCTTAATATTTATGTTGTAAAAAGCTCTAGAGCAGCACTGTCCAACAGAAATACAACATAAGTTACAAAAGTGAGCCTCAGTTTATTTTTAATTTTCTAGTGGCCATAAGAATAAAAAAAGAGAGGTGAAGTTGATTAGCATGTTTCATTTAATCCAATATATACACAATATTGTCATTTCAAAATGCAATCAATACAAAATCAGCTGTGAGATATTTTTCCTATGTCTACAAAATCACTGTATTTCATACAGCAAATGTCAATTCGGATTAGCTATTATTCAAATGTTGGTAGACACATATGGCTAGTGGCTGCTGTTTTGGAAAGTACAGTTCTAGACATTGGCTACCTTTATTTGTTTAACATCTATTTTATCTGTAGGGTATGTAGAGGCTTTTCCCAGCAGGAGTAAAAAATTAACAGAGTAGACTGTCAATAGGTGCTACTTTAAAGATGAAAAATCATGTCAATTATTTATTTTACAAATATTATGGTTTCTTAAATTACTTTGAGGGGGTGTGTAAAATAAGCTGGAAAGATACTGTCATACAAAGGAATGAAGATAAGACAGAGTCCATGATAGAGATGATAGTTATAAATGCAAATAATAATTTCATAAGTATATAGAATCTAATAGGGTAGTACAAATTTTGTCAAAGATTTTTATGTCACTGTGTAATCCCAAAATGAGATACAACAATTTAATCTTTTATAGAAATTTGTCTATCTCTCAGAAGTTTAAACATTGTCACCATTGCTAATACTCATGGAGGGAACGGGAAAAGAACCTACACTCCCATGTGCTACTAGAGGTAAAAGTGACTATTTATAAGGAAATTTTGTCAAATATCCTTAAAAGTTATATCTTTCAACACAACCATTTTAATCCCATATATTGAGGAAATTACTGGATACGGAAATAAGAGTGAACATAAAAGATGCCTGCTTCAATCAGACTACTGAAAATGTGGGAACAACATAAAGCTATGAAGATAGCAATAAAGTAAGCATATCATAGATAAGCACAGATAAACTGAATAGAATATTATGCATCTGTTAAAAATGCCAATGTAATTTTATATTTATGCAAATATATACATTATATTTATCAATAAATATTATATATGTGTGCATATGTTTATTAAATAAGAAAATTCCTGTTTTGGAACAATATATAGAAGACATCAATTTAAAACATACACGTGACAAGTAAGGATACTTAAATTCTGCTCTGTACTTTTTTTGAAATAACATTATTTTAATGAGCATACATTCTTTTAATCAGAACAAATAATCAGAACAAAATAATGTTGAAATAACATTATTTTAATGAGCATACATTCTTTTAATCAGAACAAATTTTGAAAGAAAACTATACCTTGGAAACTTCCAGAGCAACAAAAAGGAAAAAAAAAATAGTGTAAAAAAGGATTATTACAGGCTGTGGTGGTTAGGAAAATCTTCTTCAAAGAGAAGAACAATGACATAGGAAGAGAATATAAGAATATTCTTCTTCATCCAAAGTACATTTTTCTATAACTCATTTATCTCTAAAGTGATTTAGCTGCAAGCCCTTGATCTTCCTTAACTTGAAATGTAGGGGGCAAAAGCCACATCAAAAATGGGCTGTAAAATGAGTTCCTCTTTGACAAGTTTAAAGATTACAATCTTCACCTGACCATGCCCTCAAGTTTACCTGAGGGAAGAATTAAAGTAGTGAACTGGGAAATAAAATAATAGCAGAGCAATTAAAACATAAAAGCAGCTCAAAGAAAGGTCAACTCAGAATGTGTCACACATAGCACAAAACATTGGCAAGTCCTTTCAATGGGGGAAAACAACACGGGATATTTCTTGGCTCTCTGAGAAGGATCCAATCTTACCATACTTTCCTCTGTAGCATGCACTGTGCCCCATCTACCCCCCACCTTTTTTTTTTTCCTCCTCACTTCATATGATCTGCTCCCACATGGACTACCTTGATAGTCTCACACCAGGTCTTGAATCTCTCCCAATCACTTCCTTCTAGGTGCTGTCCTTCCCAGACCCCAAACTGTCAAATACTCCCCAGGCTTTTTGGGTAGCCTGGAGGCTACAGACATGCTGCCAGCAAGTCATACCTTTAAGTGTTTGGGGTTTTGCCCTTGTTGTTGTTTTGTTTCATTATAGTGGTTAAGAAATAATTCATTGGCCACCCTTGAAATACAGAATATTTCACTTAAAGCCACAGATCTTCTGTTCCTGAATGATTACATGATAGGCAACACTGAGCCTACATCAATGGAGCACAAAATAGTCTAGAACTGGATTCCACCTGCACATTATCAGTAGGAGCAGTATCCTTGATGACCTGCTTCTTGCTCACTTTCTCTTCCTCCCTTTCTCTCTTCCTCCTTCTCGGTTTACTTCACTCATTTATACTTTGTTACTGCAGGGCCAAAATATACAAGCCTTTCATGGTGTAACTTGGGGCCCTTTCCAACATAACCTACTTTCCCAGAATTATTTTCCATTTTGCTCCTTCATCCACTGGTCTGTTCTCTAGGTATTTTTAACATGCTTTTCTCTTATCCATACCACATAAACTTCCTTCCTATCTTAAAGACAATGATTTTCCATGTTGTCCTCTAAATTTCCCCACCCACCTGCAAAAGTCAACTCTTTCTCCCCTAAACTTGGCTAGAAACGAGCATTCATATCTTTCATTTGGCAACCATGAATTATCATGTGCATGTATTCTGACACTCAGTAAGCCCTTTCCCCAATAACTCTGCTCCCCAGAGAACCTACTTTAATGCTCAACATATTTTTGTTGATTGATCAATATACAAATTGGGCAGTTTGTCTGCTTTTCTCATTTGGACTAGTTTCAGCCACATATTATTCACAAAGCAGAGAGCAGTCAAATATAGAAAACATGATCTTGGTGACGGATGGGTTGACGGGACAGTTGCCAGAAAGTCACTAAAGTGACAGCCAGTGAACAGTTTCTTCCTGATGCAGGAAGGACTACTTTGGTAATTGCCAAGGCCCTTTTCAAATAAACGAGTGCTATGATTACAAGAGTTTTGCTTATTGCACTTTCCATTGAACCTACAAAAAATATCTTAGTTCCGGGGCCAATTTGTAATCTTGTTTTCTCTAGCTCCCTTGCTTGCTGAAGAGCATTTCTCATGATTTGTGCTTTCAACAGAGACAGCCTCTTCCTCTGAGAAACAGACACATCAATTTTATCTTGTACACATCAGCGGTAAGTAAAGTCTTTAGTAGTTCTGATTTCTATGTCAGTGATCATGCATTACCCATTGGCTCTCACCAAATTTCTCTGCTTGTTTACCCCTTAACTAGAGTTTAAATATCTCATATCACGATCATTCTTTGAAAAGTTCCTTGCTAGTCTCTGAGTCCAGGAAAAGGAAACCTAGGAGAGCTTAAATGATTATCCTTGGTCACAATTAGCAAGAGGCAGCCCTAGGGCTAAAATTCAGCCCCACCCTTATTTAGGAGTACTTCTATTTCATTATGGAGAACCATCTCCAGACTCTAGATGTTTTTAAGCAAGCCACTCATACCATGTGTAGCTAGGTGTTTTCTGAAATATCTAATATTTGCATCAATTCCAGGATGGCCTAGTTCAGGAGTGTGCAAACTAGAGAACATGTTTTTATAGATAATGTCTTATTGGTACACAGCCACACTCATTTGTTTACATGTTGTCTACAGCTGACTTACATTGGAAAGTGTTTGAATAGTTGCAATAGCAATTGTATGTCTATGTAGCCCAAAATATTTACCGTAAGGCAAATTTCCCAAAAAAAACTTACAGGTGCTCGCCATCTTGGTTAAGTGAATGAACTGCAAATGATTCCAGAGGCAGATAATTCCCTTTACAAAACATCAGCCCCACCTGATGAGTGAATGAATCGGTCAATAAACTCCTTTTAGGATTAGCTTGGAGAACACAGATCTGAAGCAGCTGATGCTGGGCTCACCAAGGTCACAGAGATGGAACTTGACCCAGGAACTTTGAATTTTTGGTGGGGGCTTCTAGTCTCTAGGCTAACCTCCCGTGCTGCTTTAGTGATTAAATGTGAAGCCTTTGGCATCCTGTTTTATCAACTCATCTCTGGTTCTCTGTGAACCTTGATGGGAAAGTGTGACCAAATACATGCCTGAGGACTTAGTCACACGGATCTGCTGCCTGTGCAGAAACGTGGCCACATACCACTCACCAGAGACTATTTCTGGTGGTGCTCGCCCATCTTGGAGGTTTCTGCTCCTCTCACTGTCACTGAACTGACAGTGAGGGAGCAGGGAGAGAAAAGGCTGACAGCTCTCTGACCTTTAGTTAATTGAGCAACAGATTCTGCAGCTTCCAGAAGCATCAGGAAAAGGAAAGGAAAAAGATGGATCACTGCAATAAACATTTTCTGATCTAACCAACAAATAAGTTGTATATATGATTATGGAATTATTTGGGGGTGGGGATAAAAGAATTGGATAGATGCAGCCTCCAACAAAAGCAGTTTAAAATGTAATGTTTGTCCTAGAGAGGTACCATAGCAAGGCTCTTAGGACTGATAGGCAGCCAGAATATCTACTTGGAAGACTTCCCTTACTGAGGTGTAAATTTAAATTAGTACAGTACCTCATGCCAAGCAGGTATTTTATGTGAACAATTACGATGCTAATTTTGAAGACTCCAGAAAGATGCTATCAACCCAAGCTACCACATTAGTGGTAGTTGAGTCCATTTCAGCTGCATTCATTTTATTTTACATGGGATAGGGGGCAAGCTAAATATAGCTGTTTATAGAGGAAATACTACATTCAGGAAAGACAATCTCTTAAGCTCCTATTGATGCTACTACTCATCAGTATGGACTGTTTCAATAATTTCTCTCATATGAGGCATTTTCCCTGGTTGAAATTTTGTTTAACAAATATTTGTTACTTTCCCAGGTTGGCAGTTTGAATAACAAATGTGTTAGTAACCTAGTACCTGCAGAGTGTTATGGTTAGAGTGAGACTGAGAAAAACCTGGCCCCTGCCCTCAGAAGGTTCATAGTCCAGGGAAAGAAAAAAGGACCTCGAGGGATGATCTGTCCCGTTGGGACTTATTTCTTAGTATTCACACTGGCAAGGGATTTGGAGTGGTTAGAAGGAAGCAGGGCAAGGAGGCAACATGGTGAGGTGAGCTAGGTTACGTAACTAGGCACGATTTCTCTCCAAATGATGTCTCTTGCTTTGGAATTACCTGTAGTATTTTTGAATGAGATTCCCTAGATTCACATCCAGGCCAGAGAAAAACAGAATCTCTGGTGGGGCAGCCTAGAATCTGCATTTTAACAAATGCCCCAAGGGATCCTGAGCACATTCGAGATTGAGAACCAATCATACCACTATCCTCTGACTCCTCAGCCAGAAACCACAGGTCATCTTACAGGTAGGTATTCTCCACATCCCTTTAAATCAGGGAACAGTGAACATTATGCATTTCAGAGTCAGCTGGTAGGGGTGGGAGGGGAATGGCTAAATGCAGACTCCTGGGCTCTACTTCTGAGAGTCTGATTCTGCTGCTCTAGGGTGGAGCTTCTAATGCAAGTAAGTTCCCAATCTCACCTTGAGAAATATGCCACAAATTTAACTGTTCAGCAAGTTCCATTGTCTCTAAGCCCTTAATATTTATACCACTTCTTTAATCTTCTCTCCCTCCCCACATTGATGGCTTCAGACTACTCTCATCATCTACTAGAATTTCTCAAAGAGCCTGATAATTAGTCTCCCTGTCTTTAGTCATATCTACCTCAAATCAGTTGTGCAAGCTGTTGTAAAAATGGAGTATCTCAAATATATACAATTAAGCATGCCTCTTCCTGGCTTACATTTCACCTATGATTCTACAAGCCTATAGAATAAAGTCCCTATTTCTATGCCTGGCATACAAGGCCCTTCATGATCGGTCCTCTGTTTTTCATTTTTGTTTTTGTTTTATTCTATCCTGTTTGGTCACTGCCCTTCCCACTTCACTCTGCTCCAGGCATCACAAATTATGCATACTCTCAGGCATCTCACTCATTGCTCTGTGTTTCTGTCTTCTCATTTTATCAAAGTATTTAATTATACTTCTGTATAATGACTTAATGAGGGTCAGTCTCTACACTACTCAGTAAGCTTCATGAGGGTAGGGCCAGGTCTCAATGAATCTAGTGTCTTAACACATTGTCTGGGCTTATATCATCACTCTTAAAATTTTTGTTACATAATGAATAAACTTTTTTGTTACACAATTAATTAACATATTCTTAGATATGGATCCTTAAAACAGGCAATTTACACTGGAGGCATTATCCATAAAAGTTGGCAAGAAGTAAATATCCACTAAGGTAGTCATTCTACTTCTCTTTCTCTTCCTCATTATTACCCATCTCTAGAAACATGTTAATTCTCTTGCTTAGAATGAGTTCCTCTTTCTTTACCCCTTTGCCTTCTTCCCATCAAGTCATTCAAGTACTAGTGTTCAAGTGTTCTGAGCATATTCCTTCCATGCTTACTTTCCATTTTTTGAGAAACTCCCCAGTCATATCATATTCCTTGATATGATTAAAGCAGAGTGTATTGCTTCTACCTGTTAAGCTCGTTACACACTTCTCTAATTTTGCTTAGCTCATTATACTGCAATTGTTGGCTGAAATGTCTAACTCTGCTATGAAACAATGACACATCAGAAAGCAGGGACTGTATTGCATTCAATTTTGAATTCCCAGTACAAAGAATAGCATGTGGCATAGGAAAGATTGCTCAATAAATATTTATGAACAAATAATCATATAAATGAACAAGTCAGTGAAACAACAGGTGAATGAATGTATAAATAAATTAGTGATCATAGGAGGATGCAGCAAACTTTTATGCTAGCTCTCCCGCTATCAGTTATAGGTCAAAACCTCAGATGTCCAGTCAAACTGGAAAACATGTCAGTGTTTGGATTTCTCACACAGAGATTACTGGCACGAACCAGAAGCCCCACTGGGCTGGGAACACAAGCAGAGAAAGGTCAGAGTTATTATCTTGCAGTCAGAGTCTTCTCCAAACATAGATCAGAACACATCACAGCTGTCATCATAGACTTTCAATCACCTCCCCATGCCCATAGGAAAACGTTCAAACACTTTAACATATTAGAGACTGCTTAATACCAAGGTCCAAATTATCTTTTAGCCTTTGCCACCTATTCATTCCTCACACATTGTTCCTGTAAAGACCACAAAGACTTCTCCTAGAAATACCTCTCCATATTTTAGCTCATGCCTCTCCTTCAGATGGGAGTCCTGTCACATTTTCTCCAGACAAAATCCTATTCACACTTCAACAACTCAAATACCACCTTCTCTAATGAAGCATTTCTTGATTCTACATCAATATAGGCAAACTTTCATATAGTACAGGTGTGTGGCAAAGTCTACACATTTCGGAGTCAGACTCCTTGGGGTTGCCTCAGCTCCATCATCTGTTGTACAAACTGGACATTTTATTTATGTGATTCTAATCCTAAGTTTCTTCACCTGAAAATGGGGTCAACAAAAGCACCAACTTCATACGACTTTTTGTAAGGTAGAGATAAAGGAGTTAATCCACTGGAGACATTTTCCATAATAGTTGGCAAGAAGTAAATATCCACTAAGGTAGTCATTCCACCTCTCTTTTTCGTCCTCATTATTATATTTCCACTGTTGTTAGCCAACATGTTTTGAGTCTGTACATTATTTTCTTTGAAAACATCATTAAGTATTGCTCATCTGTCCAAAATGATTTTTTATTTTATTTTGTTCCATTCTGATACCTCCTCTAAGAAATTTGACTACTTGGGGAGCCTGGGTAGCTCAGTTTGTTGAGTATCTGACTCTTGATCTTAGCTCAGGTCGTAATTCCAGGGTCATGGTATCAAGCCCTCTGTTGGGTTCCGTGCCAAGCATGGAGCTTGCTTAGGATTCTCTCCCTCCCTCTACCTCTCTTACTCTCTCCCCGTCTGCCCTTCTCCCCTACTGTCTCTCTAAAATAAGAAATTAAAAGTATAATAAATAAAAAAATAACTAAAAAAAAAAGAAACTTTGATTACTTAATTCTGTTCCAGTGGAATATACTTATTTTTATTTGGGGTATTCTCAGGGTTATTGGTACCTGGCTACATTTTTCTTTTTTTACTATTGACACACAATGTTACATTAGTTTCAGGTGTTAAACTTAGTGATATGACATATTTTTACCTTATTCTATGTTTACCACAAGTGTGACAACCATCTGTCCCATTACATCACTATTACAATGCCATTGACTATATTTTCATATGCTGTGCCTTTATTCCCATGATTTGTTTATTCCATAACTGGAGGCCTATATCTCCTACTACCCTTCACCCATTTTGCCCATCCCCCATCCCCTCTTCTTTGGCAACCATTAGATACCATATGATTCCACTCATAAACAAAGTCTGGCTAAACCTTTCTGAGCCATACTTTCTTATCTAGCAATTGAGGTAATACCACTATGTTACAAGGATTTGAGGATTTAAACAAAAAAATATAGAGTGCCAAATTTTAATCACCTTCCCAGTATACCTCATCCCCTTAGTCACTTGGTCACTCATTAGATGTCACTGAGGACATGGAAATCACTCAAAAGAAGTTTTTGGGAGTAGACATTATGTACCTCAAATCACTGGGTATCGAAGCTGGGAAGAACATCAAAGTTAGTCTAAAGTGACTCCTCACTTTAAAGATGTAGAAAGTCGTAGATATACTTACCTCTCAGGGCCTGAAAGTCTGCAGAGTAAATAGATCTAGGCCTCCTGATTAGTAGTCCCTTGCTTTAATTTTACGCCACCACCATTCCAGTTTCACTCTACCTTCCTTTCATCGGATAGTGTCCTTTGATTTGTGGTTCTCTGTGATCCATATTTATGTCAGTCACTCAAAAACATTTTTTTTTAATTTTTATTTGAGAGAGAGAGAAATGTGTGCATGCATGAGCAAGGAAGGGACAGAGAGAGGTTCAAACTGCAAGCCACTTCAGGAGTTCAACAGAGCCACAGACTGGTTCAGGAAAGCCTGAGTTCATAAAAGTAAAATACAGAAAATACAATGAAATCAAAGATTTTTTTTTTTTATTACCCACTTACCAGGGACCAAGAGATACTTTTCTAAGTCTAGTACAGTGACTGGGACAAATTGTGGGGGCTCAAGAGACTGTGAATCTTTAACCACTTCCTAGGAAGGCTGGGAAGTCCACAAAGGCTTCAGGGATGAGGATAGAGTGGGGTATCCCAACACAGTGGGCAGGAGTTTCTGTTTGGATGGTCCAGCTAACTTGGAATACAATTTGAGGGGATTCTCACTCCCCTCTCCTGTATTTCTTCTTGAACTGAGCTCTACTGAGGCCTGAGGACACTAATCATGTCATGTATGCCTGCACAAACGTGGGAACAACACAAACAGAAAGGTTGTTTCAGGGAAATGACATGATGTGAGAGAGTTTTCACAAAGAATCCCGGACAAAAAGACAGGAAAACTCAGGTTCATATTCTGGTGTTGCCACCAATGGGCCTTGTGACTTTGGCCACTTTTTCTCCTTTTGCTTATTCTCAGCTTTTAGATCTTTAAGAGGCATAGATTAATGGTTCCCAATCCTGGATGTACATTAAAATTACCTAAGTAGTTTACAAACAAACAAGCAAGCAAATAAAAACAGTGATTGGCCCCTACACCAGCTCAATTAAATTTGAATCCTAGAGATAAGGTTGAAAAGCTTCCCAGATACAGTCAGTCTTGAAAACCAAATGGGGTGAATCATCAGTCTTCAAAACTTAGGATGTATCAAGGTCAACTCAGGAGATTTACAAAAACTCAATGTACTGTGATCCCACACCAATTCAAGAATTTACATTTTTTATGTATTCCCTGGGGGGTTTTATGGACAACAAAATCCGAGGATACAGGGGCTACACAATCTTCAAAGACACTTCAAGCTTTTACAGGCCATCATTTTGTGGGCTCCTTAATCGCGGGGCAAGATAGCAAGGAGGGTAGAGAAACCTAAGTATCAATGGCCAAGATTCTAGTCAATCTCAAAGCAACAGTATTTGAAATGAGGTGGTTGGGAACCAGTGAGAAGTATATATGCAAATGAATGTGTACATCTGTGTACCGTGAGCCAAAGTAAAAAGTGATTAAGAAATAAGACTGGATTCAAGGCGTCAGGGTGGCGTCCCACTTCGGCGCAGGTCATGATCTCATGGTTTGTAGGTTCGGGCCCTGCATCAGGCTCTGCGCTGACAGCTCAGAGCCTGGAGCCTGCTTCAGATTCTGTGTCTCCCTCTCTCTCTGCCCCTCCCCTGCTTGTGTGCTCTCTCTCTCTCTCAAAAAACAAATAAAAACATTTTAAAAGAATTCCTCCTGTTCCTCTCTCTCAAAAATAAATAAACATTTAAAAAAATAAAAAAAAAAAAAGAAGAAATAAGACTGGATTCATGTCACCTGGCTTAGAAATGGGTTTACCCTTTAATAGTTTAGCAACCTTGGGTACTAAAAAAGTTATCCAAGTCTCAATTTTATCATTAAGCAGAAATAATAGCAGATATGCCATGAAAATACGAAAAAACACAAGCAAAGCACTTAACATAGTGGCAATGCCTGGCATAGACTCAACACACAGTAAATGAACCTAATCATCACTATTATCATCCATACACCTACATGAAACAAGTTTTCTCTTACTCTGTGTATTTCTAAAAAAAATTTTAATGTTTATTTATTTTTGAGACAGAGAGAGACAGAGGATGAGTGGGGGAAGGGCAGAGAGAGAGGGAGACCCAGAATTCAAAGCAGGTTCCAGGCTCCAAGCTGTCAGCACAGAGCCCAACATGGGGCTTGAACTCATGGAATGTGAGATCATGACTTGAGCCAAAGTCAGATGCTTAGCCGAATGAGCCACCCAGGTGCCCCTGTTACTCTGTGTATTTCTGAATGGTCATCCTTCAAGAAGTCAGCTGAAGTTCCACCTCCTTCATTAACAAAAATTCATAATGGCTTCAGTATTTATATCTTTTCATTTCTAACCTACTACACCATCAATGGCAACACTGAACATTTAGACTTCCAATATGTCCTATATCATGTGTTATTCCTATACAATATTCCATGCATGCACAGTGGACCTATGCCTCTAATGGAATTATATACTTTTGAAAACTCTTTGACTTACCTTGTTTGGAGAGAATGGGACTAGAGAAAGAAAACTATTCAGGTATTATGAGACATGGCAGATTTGGTCAAAGACTTGTTTCATTCTTCTCAGAATTAAATTAACCTTTGAGAAAGTATCCCTACGTCAATTTCAGACTACATATATACTTATATATACACACATATATACATACACACATATATACATGCACATGTGTGTGTATATGTGTGTATAGGTATATATGATGTGTATATATATATATATATATATATGAATACGTGTATATATATATATGTGTGTGTGTGTGTGTGTATGTGTATTCATAAATATGTATATATATTTGACTGATTTAACTCCTAGGTCCAAGAATGGGATATAACTCAGGTTGGGCCAATTGACATATATAATTTCCCTGCAACAGTGATGTGTGTAGGAAGAGACACATGTCCTAAATATATCCAACTAGAATAATTCCAAATGTATGCTAGAAATAATGAGAAAGAGGTGATCTCATTCTATTGGGGATCCCAATCTGATAGAATTCTGGACCATTGTTTCTGGTTAGCAAATTGGCACCATAGGAAAGAGTCTACCCGACAATAAATCCATCAGAGAAGAAAGAAAAGTTGCTTAGGGATGGTATTTGTGGCAATATGGAATATATGAATCCAGTAATACCTAAGGTCAGTATAGCAATGAATTTTTCAGACATGTAAAGTAATAAATCCTTCCCTTTACTTTGACTTTAATCTGTTTGAATCAAGTGTCTATCATTTGCCACTGGTGGATAAACTTCTAATATAGGCTGAAAGAAGTTTCTAGACAAAAGTATGATGTTAGGTCATCATAATCTAATTGTGTTATCACCCTCTAGATTTCTCAACTGGGGAAATAAAAAAGGCAGTAGCATATGTAATACGCCTATGACATGACATGGTTTCTGTGAGTCTTTATTCACATTACCCTCATTAAATATTTACAATGATTTTTATGAGGTAGGTATTATCATTCTCATTTTACAGAAGAATGAAGCCTCAGTAGGTTCAGAAGACTTTCTTAAGGAGGTGACTTCTAGAATGGCAGAATAAGAACCTCTGAGTTCTTAAGAACTGCTCCTCCATAAAACCAATGAAGACATTGGCAAAAACTGTCAAAATCAGCATATTCAGAACTCTGGAAATTAACTAAAGGCAAGCAATGATCTGAGGAGTGTTCATACAAGAAAAGGGCTGAATATTGGTAAGAATAGCAAGCTTTGTGACATTTTAACTTACCCTCATCCCATCACATTTTCCCTGTACCACGGTAGCTTGGAAAACCAACTAAAACCTAGAGTAGCTATGAACACCAGCAACATAGAAGCCACTAGAAGAGCCAAAACAAACTTGAAGATCCCTAAAAGGCTCATCTCCAGAAATTTTTCACTATTTGACATGTCTGGCAGCTAATATGCTGAAAAGCTCTATTCTCAGGGCTGGTCTTTACTTCAGCTCATTCAGAGCTCACTTTGTTTTTAACAAATACCATATGGGTAAGGTTCTTAATACTCAGTTACAATTATTCAACACTGCAACTGCCCAAGGTGGCCTTACCAGTGTGTATAACAAGAGACTGCCTAAAAATTTTAGTGGTAAAAATGAACAATAACATGTTCATAGAGGACTTTGTATAGCTCTGACATACCCCTAGGAATCTAGAAGATTGTGCATGAGCTCATAGCTATGGGCATGCCAAGGAAAGACCTGATAAAGACCTTTGTGTGATTTTCAGGCACTTCCTAGCTGAATGTGAATGTTAAGGCTGAGTTGTAAACTGCCTGCTGGAGGGTTTAATGTATACTCCAACAGACAAAACCCCTCAGCAAAGACCAGATAATTCATTTGTTTGAGGCAATTAAGAAAGTGTCTGTCTACTGAGCTAAATGAGCAGAGACTTCAGTGACCACACATGACAAAGAGTACAAACATTAAAAAGTTAGTCCAGGAGTCATTAAACAAACAAGCAACAATAACAAACCCTGAGGAAGAAAATATTTAATTTCTAGAGTTACCATATCATATTATTTAAAATTTCTAATTTTCAGCACAAAATTAAGAGACAAACCATGAAACAGGAAAGTGTAACTTATACATAAGAAATGTGAAAGCAGTCAGTAGACAACTGTTCCTAAGGAAGCCCAGACATTGGATTTCTAGCCTAAGACCTTAAATAAGGTATTTTAGACATATTCAAAGAACTAAAGGAAATCATGCCAAAGGAATTAAAAGAAATTATGCAAATAAGTCGCACAAAATAGAGAATGGATAAGTTATTGTTAAAAAATTATGGAGTTGAAAAGAAAAATAAATGAAATTAAAAATTCAGCAGAGGTGCCAAACAGCACATATGACGTGGTAGAAGAAAGAAGCAGTAAAGTAGAAGACAGGTAAGTTCAGATTATCCATGTTCTGAAAGGAACCTGGCATAACGAGAGAACTAGAAGGAAAGGAGAGAGAAAAGGGCAGAAAGAATTACTGAAAATATAATGGTCAAAAATTTTCCAAATTTGATTTAAAAAATATTAATGTATATTTTTCAAGAAGTTTAATGAATTCCAGGAAGGAAAATTCAAAGGGATCCACACCCAGGGACATTATAGTCAAACTGATGAAACTAAAAAACAAAGAGAATCTTAAAATCAGCAAGAGAAACATGACTCATCACCTACAAGGGATCTTCAATAAAATTAACAACTGACTTCTCATCAAAATCCAGAAATGCCAGAAGGCAGTAAAATGACATATTCAAAGTGCTGAAATAAAAACATCACTAACCAAGAATTCTATATATGGCCCAACTATTCTTTAAAAGTGACAGAAGTATTATGATGTTTCCAGGAAAGAAAAAATCAGAGAATTTACTGCTAGTAGACCTGCTTTTCAACACATACTAAAAACATCCTTTAGGCTGAAATGTAAGGACACTAGACAGGTACTTGAATCCTCATGAAATAATAGGCACTGGTAATGGTAAATGTATAGGTAAATATAAAAGACAATGGAAATGTATTATTGTTTGTTACTCTTTCCTTTTCCTATCTCATCTAAAAGACAATTTTGTAAAATAGTAATTATAATACTGTTATCAGGCTTCTAATATACAGAGATGTAATTTGTATGATAACATCAAAGATGGAGGAGGAAATGGAGCAAAGTTTTTGTGTACAATTAAAATTAATTTGGTATTAATTCAAACTAGATTGTTTGAAGATTTTCATTGCTACAAGGCAGCCATAAGAAAATAATTAAAATATTTATAGAAAAAGAAGCAATAGGGAAATTAAAATGATATACTACAATATCTATTTTAACACAGAAGGCAGTAATGGAGAAATAGAGGGGAGAAATATACATGTAACACCTATAGAAAACAAATATCAAAAGGGCAGACATAATGACAACTATATTAAACTTCAATAGATTAAATGCTACAATTAAAACCTACAGATTGGTAAAGGGGATTAAAATATTATCTAATGCTCTATGTTGTCTTTAAAAGATACCTTTAATTAAAAGATACAAGTAAATTGAAAGCAAAAAGATTTTAAAATATAAATTTCAAATTTATATAAATTTAAGTAAGTTTAAATAAATATAAAATGATTAAAATTATACAATGTATTTTTCTTAACTATAATATATTGAAATTTCAAATTGGCAACAGAAGGAAATTTGGTAAATTCAGAAGTCCATGAGAAACAACAAACTTCTATTTTTTTTATTTTTTATTTTTTTAAATGTTTATCTTTGATAGAATGCAAACAGTGAGGGGCAAAAAGGATAGGACAGAAGATCTGAAGTAGGCTCTATGCTGACAGCAGCAAGCCTAACGTGGAGCTTGAGCTCACAAGCTTTAGCAAGACAGTATGGTACTGACACAAAAACAGACACTCAGATCAATGGAACAGAATAGAGAACCCAAGTATGGACCCACAAATGTATGGCCAACTAATCTTTGACAAAACAGGAAAGAATATCCAATGGAATAAAGACAGTCTCTTCAGCAAGTGGTGCTGGGAAAACTGGACAGTGACATGCAGAAGAATGAACCTGGACCACTTTCTGACACCATACACAAAAATAAACTCAAAATGGATGAAAGACCTAAATGTAAGACAAGAAAAATTCTAGAGGAAAATGCAGGCAAAAACCTCTTGACCTTAGCCACAGCAAATTCTTACTCAACATGTGTCCAGAGGCAAGGGAAACAAAAGCAAAAATGAACTATTGGGACCTCATAAAGATAAACAAAACAAAACAAAACAAAACAAAACAAAAACACTCTCCACAGGGAAGGAAACAATCAGCAAAACTAAAAGGCAACTAATGGAATGGGAGAAAATGTTTGCAAATGACTTATCAGATAAAGGGTTGGTATCCAAAATCTGTAAAGAACTTATTAAACTCAACACCAAAAAAAAAAAAAAAATTTAAAAAAAAAAAAAAAAATCCAGTGAAGTAATGGATAAAAGACATAAATAGACATTTTTCAAAAGAAGACATCAGATGGTTTGAAATCCTGACCTGAGCCAAAGTTAGATGCTCAACCAACTGAGTCACACAGGCTCCCCAAACAACAAACTTCTAAATAACCAATGTGTCAAAGAAGAAATCACACACACAAAAAATTAAGTAACATTTTAGATGCACAAAAAGGTAAACATAACATGCCAAGACTCAGAAATGGGGCTGAAGTAGTGCTCACAGAGGAATTTATAACTGCAAATGCCTACTAAAAAAAATCTTGACTTGTTACTTTACAAATAACTTTAAGTAGGGCTGCCTTGGTGGCTCTGTCCATTAAGTATCTGACTCCTGATTTTGGTGCAGGTCATGATCTCACAGTTCTGAGGATCAAGCCCTGTGACCAGCTCTGTGCTGACAGTGTGGAGCCTGTTTGGGATTCTCTCTCTCCCTCTCTCTCTGCCCCTCCTCCATGGATGCTTGGACATATACCATTTCTCTCTCTCAAAATAAATAAATGAACTTAAAAAAAACACTTTAAGTAAAAAGAAAAGGAAACTAAACCTATAGCAAACAGAAGGAAGGAAATAATAAAAAAAATTGAGGATAAAATAAATGAAATAGAAAAACAATAAGTAAAATAATGAATCTAAAAGGTTGTTTTTTTGGTTTTGAAGGGTTTTTTTGCACTTGCTGTGATGAGCACTAGATATTGTAAGTGTTGAATCTCTAAGTTGTACACCTGAAACTAATATTACACTGTATGTTAAATAATTGGAATTTAAATAAAAACTTTAAAAAAATTTTTTAAAAAGATGTTTTAAAAAAATCAACAAAATTGACCAACATTTAGCTAGACTGATCAAGGAGGAGTGGGGAGAGAGAAGGAAAGTAGATACAGTTTGCTAAAATAAGGAACTGAACAGAGGATATCACTACCAACTTTTCAGATATTACAAATATATGTACAATGGAATACTATGAATATTGTAGGCCAGCAAATTAAACAACTTAAATGAAAAGGACAATTTTCTAGAAAGACACAAACTACTGAAACTGAATCAATAATTAGAAAATATAGGAGCACCTGGGTATTTCAGTTGGTTAAGCATCTGATTTCAGCACAGGTCATGATCTTGTGATTCATGAGTCAAGCCCCACTTTGGGCTCTGTGCTGACAGCTCAGAGCCTGGAGCTTGCTTCGGATCCTGTGTATCCCTCTCTCTCTGCCCCTCCCCTGCTTGCGCTCTCTCTCTCTCTCAAAAATGAATAAACATTAAAAATGTTTTAAATTAGAATATATAAACAGACCAATAACAAGTAAAAAAATTGAATTAGTAAACAAAAACTGCCCACAAAGAAAAGTCCAGATGAATGGCTTCATGAATGAATTCTACCAGATGTTGAAAGAATTAACAGAAATTTTACACAAACTCTTCCAAAAATCAGAAGAGGACTAAACATCATTTCTTGAGACAGTATTACTCCGATACCAAAACCAGACAAAGAAATGATAAAAAAAGAAAACTACAGGCCAATATCCCTTATGAATATAGATGTGCAAATAAATATTCAACATACTACTATCAAACTGATTTCAGCAACATATAAAAAGGATTATACACTGGGGCGCCTGGGTGGCTCAGTCGGTTAAGCGTCCGACTTCGGCTCAGGTCACGATCTCGCGGTCCGTGAGTTCGAGCCCTGCGTCGGGCTCTGTGCTGACAGCTCAGAGCCTGGAGCCTGTTTCTGATTCTGTGTCTCCCTCTCTCTCTGCCCCTCCCCTGTTCATGCTCTGTCTCTCTCTGTCTCAAAAAAAAATAAACGTTAAAAAAAAATTAAAAAAAAAAAAAAAAAAAAAAAGGATTATACACTGTAACTTAGTAGGATTTATCTTAGGAATGCAAAGGTTGTTGTAACATACCAAAGCTAACCAATGTACTGCAGCACACTAACAGAATACAGACAATAAAATCACATGATCATTTCAATGTGGAAACAGCATTTGACAAAATCCAAGTTTCTTTCATGATAAGAAATAAAATACAAATTTCAACAACTGTGGAACAGGAAGGCACTTCCTCAGTCCACTAAAGGACATTGTACTGGGTTGAATGATGGCACTTGAAATGATATTTCTACGTCACAGTGTCAGAACCTGACCAATTTACCTTATATGGCCAAAGAATGAATATTACCTTATATTGCAAAATATGTAATTAAGTCAAGGATCTTAAGAGGAGGAGCTTATCCTGGATTATCTAGTTGGCCTTACTGCAATCATGCATATCCTTGTAAGATACTGACCCACAGCAAAAAATGTGATATGAACACAGACACAGAGATAAGAGCTAAGGGGCCACGGTCCAGGAGTGCCAGGGCAATCACCAGAAGCTGGAAAATTCAAGGAATTGATTTTCCATTACAGCCCCTGAAGGAGCTTTACCAGATTTTGAACTTTTGGTCTACAGATCAATGAGGGAATATGCTTCCCTTGTTTAAGCTACCTCATTTTTGGTAACAGTATCCTCCAGAAACAAACACAGACAGCTGCAAAATTCCACAGTTAAAATCACATTTAATGGTGAAAGATTAAAAATTATCCCCATAATGGGGCGCCTGGGTGGCGCAGTCGGTTAAGCGTCCGACTTCAGCCAGGTCACGATCTCGCGGTCCGTGAGTTCGAGCCCCGCGTCAGGCTCTGGGCTGATGGCTCGGAGCCTGGAGCCTGTTTCCGATTCTGTGTCTCCCTCTCTCTCTGCCCCTCCCCCGTTCATGCTCTGTCTCTCTCTGTCCCAAAAATAAATAAAAACGTTGAAAAAAAAAAATTAAAAAAAAAAATTATCCCCATAAGATCAGGAACAAGATAAGACTATCCATTCTTGCCATTTCTATTCAAATTGTAATGGAGGTTCTTAACAGATTTTGAGTAAAAAATAAATAAATAACAGGATCTAGATTAGAAAAAAGAAGTAAAACTATATCTTTATTTGCAGTTAATATAATTTTGCATCTAGAAAATTCTAAGGAATCAACAAAAAGTATAATTGCTAATATACATATTCAGCAAGGTTTCAGGTTACAATAGGTATCTACAAAAATCAATTGTATCACTTTACAATAATAATAAATAACATAAAAATGAAACTGAAAAAGAAATCAATTTCATTTATAATGTCATACAAAAAATATAATATTCAGGAATACATTTAATAAAGGAAATATTAGATTTTTACACTAAAACTGTAAAACACCATTGAACAAAAATTTTAAAGACCTAAATAAATGCAAAGACATCTCATGCCCTGGGATGAAAAGACTCAATACCATTAAGATGGCAATACTCCACAAATTGATCTACATCTCAATGAAATCTCTGTGAAAATCTCATCTGCCTTTTTTTCCACCAGCAATTGACAAGATGACTCTAAAATGCATATGGAAATGCAAGAAACCCTGAATACCCAAAACAGTCTGCCAAAATTTGCTACAAAACCTCAGTAATCAAGACAGTGTGGTATTGGCATTAAGAACTGACATGTAGGTCAACAGAATAGAATTGAGAGTTCAGAAATAAAATTTTGCATTATAGTCAGTTGATTTTTGACAAGAATGCCAACACAATTCAATGGTAAGAGAGTAGTCTTGAACCAATAATGCTGACACATCTGGATAACATATAGGAAAAAAAAATGAGGTTTCTCATCCCAAACACAAAAATTAACTCAAAGTAAATCACAGACCTAAAACTGTAAAACTTGTATAAGAAAATATAGGGTAAACCTTCATGGTGTTGGATTAGGCAATAGTTTCTGATATATAACAAAAATAACACAAGAAGAAATATAATTTGGGCTTCACCAAATTTTTTTGTAAGTTTTTTTTGTTTTAATATATATCATCAATATGTATTAATTATATATAATATATAAATAAAATTAATGTCCAATTAATTTTCTTTTTTTAAATTATTTTTTTAACGTTTATTTATTTTTGAGAGACAGAGCATGAACGGGGGAGGGGCAGAGAGAGAGGGAGACACCGAGTCTGAAGCAGGCTTCAGGCTCTGAGCTGTTAGCACAGAGCCCAATGCAGGCTCAAACTCACCAACCATGAGATCATGACCTGAGCCAAAGTTGGACACTTAACCGGCTGAGCCACCCAGGCACGCTTCCAATTAATTTCCACTGGGTAGATACCCAGTAGTGGAATTATTGGATCATAAGGCATTTTTAACATTTTGAGGAATCTCCTTACTATTTTCCATGGTGGCTGCACCAAATTTACATTCTCACCAATAAAGCACAAGTGTTCCTTTTTTCTCCACATCCTCTTCAATTTATTTATTTATTTATTTATTTATTTATTTATTTATATGTTTATTTTTGAGAGAGAGAGAGCATGAGCAGAGGAGGGGCAAAGAGAAAGGGAGACTCAGAATCCCAAACAGGCTCCAGTCAGTCAGCACAGAGCCTGACGCAGGGCTTCAACCCATGAACTGTGAGATCATAACCTGAGCCGACGTCTGACACTTAACTGACTTAGCCAGCCAGTCACCCCTTCAATATTTATTTCGTCTTTGATTCTAGCTATTCTGATAGGTGCAAAGTATTATCTTGTTGTGGTTTTGATTTGCATTTTCCTGGTAATTAGTGATGGTAAGCATCTTTTCATGTGTCTATTGGCCATCTGGATGTATTCTATGGAAAAATGTCTATTCAGGTTCTCCACCCATTGTAAACTGAATTATTTGGGTTTTTTGGTGCTGAATTGTATAAGTTCTTTCTACATTTTGTTTATTAACAATTTATAGTATTACATTTCTATACTTATTGTGGCATTATTTAAAATAGCCAAGATATAAAAGTTACCCAAGTGTCCACTGATAGATGAACGGATAAAGATGTGTGTGTAGACACACACACCCACACCCACACCCACCCCCCCACACACACAGAATGGAATATTACTAAGCCATAAAAAAGAATGAGATCTTGCCATTAGCAACAACATGGATGGCCCTAGAATTTATTATGTTAAGTGAAATAAAACAGAAAAAGATAAATACCATAAGATTTCACTTATATGTGGAATCTAAAAAGCAAAACAAAGAAACAAAAGCAAGACTCTCACATACAGAGAACAAATGAGTGGTTGATATAAGGAAGGTGAGTGAGAGGGTGGGTGAAATAGGTGGAGGGTATTAAGAAGTACAACTTCAGGTTATAAAATAAGTCATGAGATGAGAAGTATAGCAGATGGAAATATAATCTAGAATATTGAAATAATATTATAGGGTGACAGGTGATAACTACACTTATGGTAAGCACTAAATAATGCATAGAATTGCTGAAGCATTCCCTTATACATCCGAAACAAATAATAATACTGTGTGTTCATTACCGTTCAATACAAAAGATATCAAAGTATAAAAAAAAAAGCAACACACAGAAAGGGAGGAAATGTATGCATATCATATTTGATGAAAGACTTTTATCTATAATATACAAAGAACTCTAACCACTTAACAAAAGACAACCCAATTTTAGTGGGCAAAGAATTTGAATAGGCATTTCTCTAATAAAGACATACAATGTCCAGAAAGCACACAAAAATGCTCAATGTCATTAGGGAAATGCAAATCAAAACCATAATGAAATACCATTTCACACACACTAGGAAGGCTATTATAATACAATCAGAAAACAAGTGCTTTGGGGTCTATGGTAAACTTGAAATCCTCATGCATTGCTGGTGGGGATATAAAATAGTTCAGCCACTATGTAAAACAATTTGGCATGCCTTAAAAAGTTAAACACAGTTAGTATATGACCCAAGAATTCCATTCCTAGGTACATACATAAGAGAATGGAAAACATATTCACACAAAACTTGTACATGTACACCAGCATTATATGTAATAGCCAACAAGTGAAAACAACCCTAATGTCCATCAACTGATGAATAAACAAAATGTGGTAACCAAATATTCTATATTATGAAGGAATGGTGCACTAATATCTGGTATGAAATACTCAAACCTCAAAAATATTATGCCAAGTCAAAGAATCCAGACATAAAAACTGCTATATTCTATTATTCCATATACGTGTCATGTCAGGAATAGACGAAGTGATAGATTAGTAGCTCCACGGGGTGGGTGGAAGAAAGAACACGAGTAGTCACTAATGTGTACGGGTTGCTTTTTTGAGTAGTCACTAATGTGTACAGGTAGTCACTAATGTGTACGGGTTGCATGGGATAGTCCGGAAATAGATGGTGACGATGGATGCATAACTGAGTACTTTTCATTTGTTTTCATTGAGATATTGGCTTACATTTTATTAGTTTCAGGTGTACAACATACTGACTTGTCATCTGTATACATTGCAAAATGATCACAATAATTCTAATTACCATCTGTTACCATACAAAGTTAATATAATATTATTGTTTATACTCCCCATGCTATACATTACATTCCCATTACCTGTTTATTTTTATACCTAGAAGTTTGTGTTTCTTGACACCCTTCACTCATTTCACACTTTCTTCTGTCAACCACCAGTTTGTTCTCTTTTCTACGAGGCTAGGTCTTATTTCATTTGTGTCTGATGTTTTTAAGATTCCACATATAAGTGAAATCATGCAGGATTTGTCTTTTTCCAACTTATTTCACTTAACATAAAATCCTCAAGGTCCACTTGTGTTGTTGCAAATGGCAAGATTTCATCCTTTTTTATGGCTGAGCAACACTTATTTCAGAGTGAGCAAGTGAGTGACAGAAAGAGAGATCACATGTCCTTTATCCATTCACACTTAGGTTGTTTCTATACTTCCATCTTGTGGCTAATGTGAATAATGTTGTAATGAGCATAGGGGTACTATATCGTTTTGAATCTGTTTTCATTTTCTTTGGATAGATACCCAGTAGGGGAATTGCTGAATCATATGGCAATTCTTTTTAAAAAAATTTTTAAAACATCCTCTGCACTATTGCCCATGTGACTGCACCAATTTATTTAATTTATTTTTTTACTTTATATCCAAGTTAGTTAGCATATAGTGCAACAATGATTTAAGGAGTAGATTTCTTAATGCCCTTTACCCATTTAGCCCATCCCCCAACCCAAACCCCTTCAGTAACCCTCTGTTTGTTCTCCATCTTTAAGAGTCTCTTATGTTTCGTCCCCCTCCCTGTTTTTATATGATTTTTGATTCCCTTCCTTTATGTTCATCTGTTTTGTATCTTAAAATCCTCATATGTGTGAAGTCATATATTTGTCATTCTCTGACTAATTTCACTTAGCATAATACCTTCTAGTTTCATCCACGTAGTTGCAAATGGCAAGATTTCTTTCTTTTTGATTGCCAAGTAATACTCCATTGTGTGTGTGTATGTATATATACATATATATGTACATATACATACACACACACACACATATATACCACATCTTTATTCATCCATCGATGGACATTCGGGCTCTTTCCATACTTTGGCTATTGTTGATAGTGCTACTATAAACATAGGGGTGCATGTGCCCCTTTGAATCAGCATTTTTGTGTCCTTTGGATAAATACCTAGTAGTGCAATTTCTGGGTCATAGGGTAGTTCTATTTTTAGTTTTTTGAGGAATCTCCATACTGTTTTCCAGAGTGGCTGCACCAGCTTGCTTTCCCACCAGCAGTGCAAAAGAGATCCTTTCTCTGCGTCCTCACCAACATCTGTTGTTGCCTGAGTTGCCAATGTTAGCCACTATGACAGGTGTGAGGTGGTATCTCATTGTGGTTTTGATTTGTATTTCTCTGATAATAAGTGATGTTGAGCATTTTTTCATGTGTCGGTTGGCCATCTGGAGGTCTTCTTTGGAGAAGGGTCTATTTAGGTCTTTTGCCCATTTCTCCACAAGATTATTTGGTTTTTGGGTGTAGAGTTTGGTAAGTTCTTTACAGATATTGGATACTAACCCTTTATCTCATATGTCGTTTGCCAATATCTTTTCCCATTCTGTCGGTTGCCTTTTAGTTTTGCCGATTGTTTTCTTTGCTGGTGAATGCACCAGTTTATACTCCCACCAACAGTGTACAAGGGTTCCCTTTTCTCCACATCCTCACCAAAACTTGTTATTTCTTGTCTTTTTTATAATAGCCATTCTGCTAATTGTAAGGTAAAATCTCATTGTGGTTTTGATTTGCATTTCCTTGATGATTAGTGATGTTGAAGATCTCTTTATGTACCTATTGGCCATCTGTATGTCTTTTTTGGAAAAATTTTTATTCAGATCCTCTGCCCACTCTTTAATTAGATTGTTTTTTAATTGGTAATGAGTCGTATACATTCTTCACAGATTTTTGATATTAGCCCCTTATCAGATAAATGATTTGAAAATATTTTCTCCCTTTCAGTATGTTGCTTTTTGTTTTGCTGATGACTTATTTTGCTGTGCAGAAGCTCTATACTTTGGTGTAATCCCATTTATTTATTTTTGCTTTTGATTCCCCTTGCCTGTGCAGTCAGATCCAAGAAAACATCGTTAGGACTGATGTCAAGGAACTTACTGCCTATGTCTGCTTCTAGGAGTTTTATGGTTTCAGGTCTTGCGTTCAAGTATTTAATTCATTTTGAGTTAGTATTTGTATATGGTCTAAGATAGCAGACCAGTTTCCTTCTTTTGCATGTAGCTGTCCCAGTTTTTCCCCCCCAAAAATTTTTGAAGACACTGTCCTCTTACCAGTGTATATGAAATTTTTTTGAAGAGACTGTCCTCTTACCAGTGTATTTGTCAAAAATTTACCATATACACATAGGTTTATTTCTGGGCTATCTATTCTGTTCTATTGATCTACAGGTCTTTTTTTGTGCCATACCATACTTTTTTGATTGCTATAGCTTTGTAATACAGTTTGAAATATGGGAGCATAATACCTCTAGCTTTGTTCAAGAGTGTTTTGGCTTTTTGAAGTCTTTTGTGATTCCATATACATTTTAGAATTATTTTAATTGTGTGAAATACTCTGGTAGAAATTGCATTGAATCTGTAGGTTGCTTTCACTAGTTTGGACTTTTTAACAATACTAATTCTTTCAGTCCAAGAGCACAGAGTATCTTTACATTTTCTCATGTTGTCTTCAATTTTTTCATCAGTGTTTATAATTTTTGATGTACAGATCTTTCATTTTCTTGGGTAAATTTATTTTTAGATATTTTATTCTTCTTATGCCATAAATAGGTTTATTTTCTTAATTTCTTTTTCTGATGGTTTTTTTATTAAACAAACAACAGATTTTTGCATATTAATTTTGTATCCTAATTTATTAGTTTTAACAGTTTTTGGGGTTTTTTTTCTGGAGTCTTAAGCATTTTCTATATATAGTATTACATCACCCACAAATAGTCTTACTTCTTTCTTTCTACTTTGGATAGTTTCATTTCTTTCTCTTGCCTAATTTGTATGGTTAGGACTACCAATACTGTGTTAATTAACAGTGGGGAGAGTGGGCATCCTTGTCTTGTTTTTTTGAGAAAAAAATTCAGTTTTTCATCACTGAGTATGGTATTAGCTGTGGGCTTAATATATATCATTTATTATGATGAAGTAAATTCTTTGTATACCCACTTTGTTGAGAGTTTTTATCTTAAGTGGTGAATTTTATCAAATTCTTTTTCTGCATCTGTTGAAACAATCATATTTTTATCTTTCACTTGGTTAATGTGGTGTATCATGATATTGATTTGTGGATGTTAAACCATCCTTGCGTCCTTGGCATAAAACCTACTTGACCATTGGATATGATAATTTTAATATCTTGTTGAATTCAGTTTTCTGATATTTTGTTGCAGATTTTTACACCCATGTTCATCAGAGATACTGACATATAATTTTTCTCTCTTTTTTTTGTGGCATCTTTTCCTGGTTTTGCTATTAGAGCAATGCTGGTCTTGTAAAATGAGTTTGGAAATGCTCCCTCACTTTTAATTTTTTGGGGGAGAGTTTGAAAAGGACTGGTCTAAATCTTGTTTGAATATTTGGTCAAATTCATCAGTGAAACCATCTGGTACTGAATATTTGTTTATTGAGAGGCTTTTGATTATTGATTCAATCTCCTTACTAGTAATTGGTCTAATCTGATTTTCTATTTCTTCATGATTCAGTCTTAGTAGTTTAGTCTTAGTATGTTTCTAGGAATTGATCCATTTCTTCCTGATTGTCAAATTTGTTGGTCTATAACTGTTCATAGTAATCTTTTATGATCCTTTATATTTCTGTGTATCATTTGTAACTTCTCTTTCATTTCTGATTTTATTTGAGGCTTCTCCTTTTTCCTTGGGCAATCTAGCTAAGGATTTGTCTATTCTGTTTTTTTTAAAGAACCAGCTTTTACTTTATTGATCTTTACTAGTATCTATTCTCTATTTCATTTATTTCCATTCAGATCTTTATTATTTCCTAGCTTCTACTAACGTTAGGCTTTATTTATCCTTCTTTTTCTGGTTCCTTTAGGAGTAAAGTTAAATTGTTTGAGATTTCTCTTCTTGTTGTTATTGGGGTTTTTTTTGTTTTTTTGTGGTGTTTTT